>NC_090400.1:41709364-41849307 GCF_036365525.1 Heterodontus francisci
AAGATCCAAGTCATTTACGTATAGCAAAAAAAGCTGTGATCCTAGCACTGATCCTTGGGGACTGAACACTACGGTCTACCATCCTCCAGTCTGAAAAACAACCATTTACCACATCTCGCTGTGTTCTGTCCTTAAGCCAATTTTTAATCCAATTGGACACTGACCCTCCTATTCCATGACCCTCAATATCGTTAACCAGCCTTTTATGTGGTACTTTATCAAATGCTTTCTTAAAATCCATATAGACAACATCTTGGAATACAGAGTAAAATTTTAAAACTTGCCGATGATACCAAACTTGGAGGAGTGGCAACATGGTGCGAATTATCTTTTGCCTATCTTATATAGATTACACCATATCCCATTAAAACACAGTGGAGTCGATATTTGAAGCAGTGACGGAACATGGAAATAATAAGAGAAAAATTTATGTTCGATATTATAGACAGGAACTTTTTTTGACAAGATTACAGACCAGGTAACAAAGGGTTGAGGCTGAAGATCTAACATGCGCATCCTTCAGGAAGGCATCAGCTGGAGCTGATATTTGGCAAGTAACATTTGTACCACACAAATGTCAGGTGATGACCATCTCCAACAAGAGTTTAAGCACCATCCCTTGACATTCATAAGGATTACCATCACTGAACTGCCCCCCCATCATCAACATCCTTGGTGGGGGGGAGGGGGGTGTCACCATTGACCAGAAACTTAACTGGACCAGCCATATAGATACTGTAGCTACAAGAGCAGGCCAGAGGCTGGATATTCTGTGGCAAGTAGTCCCCTGACTCCCATAAGCATGTCCACCATCTACATGGCTACAAGTTTACCAGACTGATTCCTGGAATGGCTGGACTGACATATGAGGAGAGATTGAGTCGGTTAGGATTACATTCGCTGGAGTTCAGAAGAGTGAGGGGGGAATCTCATAGAAACCTATAAAATTCTAACAGGACTTGACAGGGTAGATGCAGGAAGGATGTTCCCGATGGTGGGAGAGTCCAGAACCAGGGGTCATAATCTAAGGATACGGGGTAAACCTTTCAGGACTGAGATGAGGAGAAATTCTTTCACCCAGAGTGTGGTTAGCCTGTGGAATTTGCTGCCACAGAAAGCAGTTGAGGCCAAAACATTGTATGTTTTCAAGAAGGAGTTAGATATAGCTCTTGGTTCTAAAGGGATCAAAGGGTATGGGGCGAAAGCGGGAACAGGCTACTGAGTTGGATGATCAGCCATGATCATAATGAACGGCGGAGCAGGCTCGAAGGGCCGAGTGGCCTACTACTGCTCCTATTTTTTATGTTTCTAAGTCAGGAGTGTAACGGAATACTCTCCACTTGCTTGGGTGAGTGCAGCTCCAGCAGCACTCAAGAAGCTCGACCCATCCAAGACAATGCAGCTCGCTTGACTGGCACCCCATCCACCATCTTAAACATTCACTCCCTCCAACACAGGCACACCATGGTTGCAGTACGTGTACCATATACAAAATGCACTGCAGCAAATCTCCAAGGCTTCTTTGAAAGCACCTTCCAAACCTGTGGCATCTACTGCCTAGAAGAACAAGGGCAGCAGACACGTAGGAATGCCACCACCTATAAGTTAGCCCCCCACCTCAGCCTCCAACTTAGAGATATATCACCATTTCTTCACTGTCACTGTCAAAACCCTGAAATTCCCTAACTAACAGCACTGTGGGTGTACCTACTCCACATGGTCTGCAATGGTTCACCACCACCTTCTCAAGGGCAATTCAGGATGGGCAATAAACTCTGACCTTGCCAGCAATGCCCACATCACATGAGTGAATCAAAAAAAAAAATCAGACACTGTGTCACATAACAGACCTCTGCATAAGGTATGTGCAATTGGGACAGATGGTGAGGTATTAGGCTGATTCATGGCATGGCAAAAGGGAAATGTCAGAGTGGAAACCTGTTGCCAGTGGAGTCCCACTTACAATTATTATTTGTAATTTTTATGAATGATTTAAAGGACAGAATACTGCTCAAGGTTTTAAGATTGGGTACACCAAATTGGATAGCATTGTTGGCCACTTCACCCTATGTATGTTATCCCAAAAGGACCTAGAAAGGTTAGGGCAATGAGCAAAGAGGAGACAGTTAGAGTTCAATGTTAACACAAAATAAAACGATTAAACTAGGTAGCAGTGAAAATGTAGATCACAGATTCAGTGCCAATGTGCTTGAGGAGCAGAGCAGGAAAGAAGCCTGCAGGTTTTAGTGGAGAGCTTATTAAAACTATTGGTTGAACATTTGCAGGTGGTGAAGAAAAGACATGGTGGAATGCATGGTTCATGGTGTGACATATACATCTCATGAGGCTTCGTCAAGAGTAGTGAATCAGTTCTGGTCTCTATTACAGGGAAGATGTAGCTATTGGAGGGAAAAAACATTTTTAGCGAGTGTTTAGGATTTGGAATTCACTGCCTGATAAGTTAGTGGATTCAAAAGTAGCCTTCAAACGAGAATTGGATAAATACTTGAAGGAGATAAAACTGCAGGTATATGGGGAAAGAGTGGGTAAGGAGGACTAACTGAATTGCTCTTTGAAAGAGCCAGTGCAGACTCGATGGGCCAAATGGCCACCTTTTGTGTTGTACCATTCTGATATTCCAGCTGACAGCAGCAAGGTGAATTCCTGAATTTAGAGAACTGAGCTATGGGGAAAGATCATCTACCTTAGGGCTTTTTAATTCCTTTGGTAAAGGAGTATTTGCGGGGAGTGGGGAGGGGTGGTTGGACTTTCATTAGTTACACAAAATGAGATGAGGCCAACTGGCCTACAGTTTCTTGACTGACAGAACTATTCATAAGGTGTGTGCAATTGGATCGATAGTGAGGTATTAGTGAGGTTCCTATCCTTCCTTCAATAGGGTTTTAACATTTAACACATTCTGTTGCTTTGGCCAATTCCTGTTTCTAAAGATTTGTGGAAGTTACAGTTCGTGCTGCACTACCATCTTTTCAATCTCCTTCAGCATTCTGGGATACCATCGGAGTGTAGTGACTTTTATATTTTTAATTCTATTGTACTTTGTAAAATAGTTTTCTTTTGTATCAGCTTCAGTAGTTAACCTTCCACTAAACAGTAATATTGAAGAACATTATAACTTTGAGAAACTGTAGCTTAAAATGATGAACAGGACTAGGAAATGTTACCTGGTTTCTCAACTGTGCGATTTCCCGTTTGCTGGGTGCATTATTCTTGAAGTGATCCAGCATTATTTGTGCATCTGCCAGAAGGGCTTTTGTGCGCCGAAGGTCCTTGCGCAGCCTCTTTTCAGTTTCAAAATCTCGTTCGCTAACCTAGTTTAAAAAAAAAATCAAGCTCACAAAATCCTAGGAAGAAGCTACATATTGAGACTGTACTAGATTTGAACTTCTTGCATCATCCTAAAAACATCAAACTTACAAATACAATTAATTTTCTATTTTGCAATAAAAATGTTCTATTGAATTGGTGAAAACTAAAATAATGAACACTCCAAAAAATTATTTATTCTAAGAAATTTTGTATGTTTTACATCAAAATTGTAATCATAATTCTGGCATTTCCAAGCTTTAACCATTGAAACTTATCTAAAATAATTTGATTCAACCCATCTTTCTCACACTCCAAGTAAAATTCAATATAAAAGTGGCATGTATGGCACTATGGGGATCTTGAGGTCTTCCACCCAACAGAAACAGGGCAGTCGCGCCCTGAAAATCGCATGGAATGACTTACCTCCTTGTTCCTGCTGATCTTCCCCAAGACCTACCACTAGGTGATCACACTGCCCATCCAAATTAAGCTGTCAGCCTTTTTAATATGCAAATCAGAGTCCTATGACAGTCACAGGACCCAATTCTCATTTTAAGACCGTACTGGACAGAGCATGTGCTTTGCATGCTCTGCAGAGTATCAACTGGGGATCCAGCCAAAGAGGAGCCCAGCAGGTAAGTTTTAGTTGATATTTCACGGGGCTGGAGCTGCAGACCTGTCCTGGGGCACCTGCTTTCCCACCCTTGCCCATCGGCCCTGTGCTGTCAAGATCCAATCCTCAAAGTGGACTGGATCTCCCATTGGGATTTTTGGCCAGTCAGTTCTGCTCAGGGATGGCAGCTACCCCCATATATTTTCCAAACAGTATGCTTTCTTCAAACTTGGCATGGAGGGCACTTCAACTTTTCCTTTACATTGAATGGATGGAATAGAAACAGGCCATTTGATCTGATATTTCCATTCTTGTGTTGATGACCAGAGGAGCCAGCTGAATGGTCTGCTTTTCCTCATTACTGATTTTAGGCTCTCGTGGGACAGCAGCTTACTCTAATCTAAGTTTTTATAGTTCTGCTAATGTCAAGGTCTTAACTTATTGTAAATACTGAACACTGATATTGGGTTATTGAAAAAAAAAATCACAAAACTGCATACATTTGCTCAATTCTTAAAAGACATCATTTCTGCAAGATTTTATAAATGTTACCTGTTCACTGACTGCAGACAGTTTGCTCTCCAGATCTCTCTTCTCTCTCAGAATTTTCTGTTTGTCATCATACTCTTCTTCTAACTGTAGCTCAAATTGTTTTAACTGGCAAAATGATCAAAAGCATAACTGTATCAGATTCCAAGCTTTCATAACAAAGGATCTTTCAATAAAACAAATAGACTTTATTTAATTGGTTTATGGACTTCTTTATTGTAAGCACGCACAAAAGCCAACACTGAGCTGAAATTCAAACACCTTTGTTATCAGTTATTTGCACGCCAATTATTAATTAGAATCTTTGAGGTAGTATCCTGTGCAAAATGTCACCTCATTGTGTAATTAAGACAGCATTTGGCCGAGAGTGGCATCAAGGAGCCCGAGCAAAATTGAAGTCAATGGGAATTGGCAGAAAACTTGCCACTAGTTGGAGTCACACCCAACAGAAAGGAAGATGGCTGTGGTTGTTGGAGGTCACTCATCTCAGTACCAGCACATCGCTACTGGAACTCCTCAATGTAGAGTCCTAGGCTCAACTGTCGTCAGCTGCTTCATCAATGACCTTCCCTCTATCATAAGGTCAGAAGTGGGGATGTTCACTGATGACTACACAGTGTTCAGTGCCATTTGCAACTTTTCAGCTACTGAAGTAGTCCATGCAGGCATGGACTAAGAACTGGACAACATTCAGGCTTCAGCTGTTAAGTGGCAACTAATCAATTAACATTCATACCACACAAATACCAGGCAATGACCAATTCCAATAAGTGAGAATCTAACCATCTCCCCTTGATATAAAAAAGTGCTGGAAATACTCAGCAGGTTCAGCAGCATCTGTGGAGAGAGAAAGAGAGATAAGGTTCTAATGAAAGGACACAGACTTGAAACTTTAACTTTGTTTCTCTCTCCACAGATGCTGAAAGACCTAAGTATTTCCAGCACTTTGTTTTTATTTCAGATTTATTTCTGCTTTCACTTCTCCTTGATGTTCACTGGCATTTCCATCACTGAATTCCGTCCATCACTAATATCCTTGGGGTTACCATTGACCACAAACTTAACTGGACCAGCCATAGAAATAACATGGCTACAAGCACTGGTCAGAGGCTGGGAATGCTGTGACGAGTAACTCATCTCCTGACTCCCCAAAGCCTGTCCACCTCAGTGATATCCTCTACAGGCATCAGGTCAGCTTCCACTTCTATGCTAATGACACTGGGCTCCATCTTTTCACCTACCACAATGTCTCCATGTAGCAGCACTGCTCATATAACATACTATCTTGGATGAATCACAACTTCCTCTTGTAACACTTAAGCCTTCAATCACATGTGTCCTACTCCCTGTAATTCTCTGTAAATAAAGCTCCCCTCTTTTAAAAACTTTTCAAAACCTATATCTTCAAACAAGCTTTTGGGCAATCCTGCTAATCTCTCCCTTCCTGATTCACCGTGTGTTTTCTTGTCAATCTGTGAAGTGGCCTCGGGATGTTCTCTAAGTTAAAAACACTATGTAACTGCAAACAATTGTTATTAATTAAAATCAGCCAACAAAATCGTGGATAGCTGTGGATGTTAAGGAAGACTATATAAAAAGTTATGTATTTTAATATTTTGATATACTTTTACAGTTCCGTACAAGTAATAACATCACACTTTTATCAACATAATGAACAAACAGTCCAGGCAAACCATTCCAAATCAAGTAAAAACAAAATTAAATTTACTTTATTGCAATCAAAAATGGTCTTAAGAAAGGTCAACATGTAACTAAAAATAATTTTCAATTTTGCAAATGTTATTTTAAGACACATTTACATTATATTGACATTGCTACCACTCTCTACTTTGTAGTATCCAGGACACTGGAAAGCTAAACATTTCTCTTTTCTTTCCTCCTCCCTTAATTTGTAGTGGTTCTGCTGTGATAAAGTGCTCTGACTAACAGCAAGCCCAGGAGCTTGCAAAACTCACACACTAACCAATTTGCATGAAATCTTTGGCAAATTCACTGTCAACTTATCTTGCTTTAATACCTAGTTTACTGGATAACACTATGTGATAGAAAAGGCTGCCTGAGGTCAGAGAATTAGTCAACCAATATTGACTAATTCCTAAAAGGAATCAATAAATCAAGCAAGTTTTGCTGTGAAAATCATTCGGCACTTTCACTTCATGTGCAAGCCAGATATAGGGTAATTACACCCTATTAGGCAATGTTTTGAGATTTCTAATTAATCTGGTTGACTGATAAACTGACAATATGAATTTCATGTAAGTAATAAAAGTGTGAGATGCATTCAAAATTTAATGTTGTAAAAGTTTGTTATAATGTAATTGCAACAGTATAAATAGAATCCTCTGATTAATTCTGATCTGCCATAGAAAATATTAATCATAGGCAGAATTTTATCCGAACACTAGCTAAGTTTTATTAATAAAAATGAAAATGAAATAATGCAAAAGCCTCTATCTCATTAGCATATATTGTACTGCACAGTAACTTCAAAGTATGCTAAAAGACGTTCAGTGGTAGTTAATTAAAAACTGCAACAAAAGAAAATCTGACACAACCCACTTCCCCCTCCCCCCCCCACCCCACCCCCACCCCTCCCCCACAACTCCTTGTAGCAAAAGATAGGGGATTATACTCCTAGTTTGATTATTACTTAAATGTCTGACACAGATGGCATGAAGTAACAATATAGCAGTCTTAATCACAGAATTCAGTCTTGACAGCCTTCAAATGCAACATTTCACCTCTGACCCTCAAATCAAGGCAAAGCACTATGACCTCTAACAATGGTGGTCCTATTATTTTTCACTAACTCGACAGGCTAGATACAGGAAGGATGTTTCCCCTTGCTGGGTGGGGGTGGTCTAGAACCAGGGGACACAGTTTCAGAGTAAGAATAGGCCTGGGATGAGGAGGAATTTCTTCACTCAGAGGGTGGTGAATCTTTGGAATTCTGTACCCCAGAAGGCTGTGGAAGGTCAGTTATTGAGTATGTTCAAGATATAGATCGATAGATTTCTAGATATTAAAAGGTATCAAGAGATATGGGGATAGTGCGGGAAAATAGCATTGAGGTAGAATATCAGCCATGATCTAGCTGAATGGTGGAGCAGACTCGACGGACCAAATGGCCTACTCCTACGTTCCTACGTTTCAATGACCTTTTGCTTCATTCTTTTCACCCAGCAAGCTTAAAATACAAGTGATCGCGACCTAAACATTACAATCTCTGTACAATGAGAAGGATATTGGGAAGGTGTGTATCTTGGATTAGTCCAACAATCTGAAAGGTGGATAAATTTAAATATTCAATTGGAAATACTTCATCTAATATCTTTCGTATCAATAATCCACAAGTTTCCCCCCAGGAATACTGGAGAAGATGTGATGGAATAGCTTGCATGAATCACATCTTTTGGCCACACTACAAGGTGCAAAAGGCTGATGAATGACCAACTGACTCATTCTTAGGGCAACAGGCATCTTAATGGAATTTAACCAATCTCAATATATCCTTGCTCTAACAAAAGTCCTAAGTAGTCCATCTATTGGCTAATTGAAGAAGCTATTTGCCCTGTAGAAACAGTTATTTTTTCCTAAAAGGCTGGCATGAATATGCATGTTATGGAACTAGCCTAGAGAAGATGATATGCTCTGGACTATAACTGCCATACCACCTTATCAGAAAATGACTAGGTGTTCTACCAATAAACTTGAATGACACAAAGCCATGTATCAACACACTAATATTAAAATTAAGTTTCACTCATACTCCCAAACATGTTGCTGTTCCCAACCTTTCAATTTACTTTCTGGTACCTTCTACCAAATATCTAGTAATACATACCATAAATGCTTAATGAATTACTTGCATGGAACTTTGTTAACTGTTTATATGCAAGTGTTAGAGTTATTTTTTTTTTTAAAACATAAAAGCAATTATAAACAAGATCGGATTTTAGATCGGAACCAAGGTACTGAGGAATTATTTTAATCAGCATTAAAGGAGCTTTATGCAAGCTGCTGCAAATTTTATTATGTAACAAGCACTGAAATCTCTCTTTGTTTAACATTATAATAAACGTTTTTCATGGATAAATGCGTATAATCTTAAGTGGCATCTCTATTAGTAGTGATTTTAAATGATGTTCACTATAAATACAAAACCTAACTGCTGCATATCCTTATCTTACTTTTAACTTGCTCTATTTTGATGCTATACAAGACAAATACAATGGGATACTGAATGTGAGTGGGTATAATGTGACAGCTACAAACATGTAACATGTACAGACTAAAATTTGATTTTCAATCAATATTCATTTAACAGAAACATTTCTATGTCATTTATTGTAGTAATAAAGCTTACCTTCTTCTGGGAAGACTGTCTAATTTCTTCCACCTCCTCCTCTTTGCTCTCAATCTCCTTTGCTTGAGTTTGTCTGTGCCTTTCCATTTCCATTTCCAATCGAAGCTTGGCCTAAATTTGGGCAACAACATTATACACTGGGAATGCTGAATTGCCTTGACAACTAACGGCCCATGAATATATTTACAGAAAAAACTACTTATTTGAAAATGGTCTCTTTTCACCCCATGGTATTAACTCTTGGCTGCCAGTGGTCCTCCAGTACCTTGCGTGAGCACTGCATGGTGACTTAACGGTACACTTGTCACACTAAGCTTGATCTTGTTCATGCCCAGTAATGACACACTCACACCTAGCAAAGTTCAGTGAATAACAATCAGGTATGGAAACGTTGGCGGATTTTTCTCTTCTTATCCCAGAGACTAAAAAGGAACTTGACTGGCTCAAACCTGGAACAACTTTTCAGTGTTGCACTGATGCTTAAGTGCAAAGTACAAATTTTCATAGTCACCAACCTCCTATTTAGAATAGCCTTCCAAGTAACTATCTGTGGAACAACTAGCTTATCCAACTTCAAAATTACTGATTTTTGATCTTTCCTTTTACAATTGTGACAGCCTGTTCTCATGTTCAATGCATAAGCCCTTGACGAGCATTATATTTTGGGGTTAATTATAATATGATAAAACTACAGCAAATTTAGCCCAGACAATCCTGCAAAAACCTCACCAACATATCAGGACTGGTGCACAAGCTGGGAAAGCTGTCCCACAGACAAGTGAAGTAACAGTCTGACAGATTTTGCGAATATGACTATCCACCAACATCCCAGACTCTTCCCTCACCATCTCTGGGTACGGCCTGTCCCATTGGCAAGATAGACCCATCAAAAGTCAAGGCACAGTTGAGTGAGAATGGCTCTAGGAGTCCTCAATATTAACTCTAAACCACATGAAGTCACATGGCTTCAAGTTGAGAGGGAAAGGAAACCTCTGGCTGATCACCACCACCACCTCCTTCAACTGATATATGAGTACTGTTCTATATTGAAGATCACTTAGAGAAAGTTCTGAGGGAGGCAAGGGTACGGAATGTATTCTGGATGGGGGGACTTCATGTCCACCAGCAAGGGTGGCTTGGCAGTATCACATTAATTGAGCTGGCCAAGATTTGCAAAACATAGCTGCAGACTGGAACCGTGTCAGAAATTGATGGAATTAACACAAGGAACAACCTTGCTTGACCTTGTCCTCACCAACCTACCTTTCGTATACACAGCTGTCCAAAATAGTACTGGCAAAAGTGGCCAGTGCACAGCCCTTGTGAAGACATAATCTTATCTCACCATCAGAATCTGGCACTATCACTATGCTAAGTGGACAGACTAAGAAAAGATCACCCAAAATTGGACATCCATGAGGCAGTGTGTGCGTGAGAAAGAACTTTGTATGAAACAAAGATTAATTGCAAGTGGATCAAGATGAATTGGGGGAAATGGGCCCTGTGTTTGGCAGATGTCTTTTAATGCAGACAAATAGCATGTGATACACATAGGTAGAGGCAATGCCAAGCATATACATACACACCTCGAATAGTTGTATTTCTAGGCTGCAGAACATGACCAGAATCTAGGGGTTATAATGCATGAGTCATTGGAAGCTCTAGACCAGTGCTACAAGATTATTGTGAAAGAAAATAAGATGTTAGAATGTATTGCTAGGGCAATTAAATTTCAAACAAGAAAAACTATCCATTATTTGTATAAGGACTTGGTCAGGCACATCAAGAATGGATGGGGAAACATAAAGGCTCAAAGGAGGCTCAAAAGAAAGATATCTAGTTTAAGGGCCTTTAAACAGCTAGGCTTTTTACTTTGGAAAAGCATAGACTTTGAAGAGATAGGACTAAGTTCTAAAATAATGAAAGATAGAATTGTTCCAACTGGTTAGGCTACGTAGTAATGGGGACATATGTACAAGTTACAAAAAGCACAGAACCAGGTTAGATGCTGGGTGTATTTATTTTTGCAGAGCCAAGTATTTTTGGACTAAGCTGCCAACACATAGAACAAGTGCAGATTCACTGCAAACAGTCAAAAGGGAGGAGGATGAATTCCTGTCAGTGGCAAACTTTGCAACATATAGAAGATAGAGGTATGACTGGGAGTTTTGTTACACAGTCACGATGGTCTATTGGAGTTTGCTGGATACTTTTGGGGACTGAAGTGCAATTTCAGTTTCTTTTTCTCAAAATTGGTCTTTTTTTCCCCTCTAGCCTTTTGCCTCTCCCAGAAGAATGAAAGGTGATGGGGGTGCCTGTCTGTGCAAGTTACGCCATGCAGGATGGGACTGGCTTGATATACCAAGTGGTCTATTGCTTTTTAAAAACAAATGTTCATAAGAAACTTAATGCTGATTAAACTGATTTTTTGAAATAAGCCACACCCAGAGTTCTAGCTTTCTTCAATGAAAGTTTCTCAGGTGGAAAATCTCATATGAAGTGCCCAAATCTGAAAGGAATATTCACTAACAACTGTTTTCAGCATTAAGTTAATTCTGCCAGCAAAGGAAGCAACTGTATCTGAGTCGGTCACTGATCCTGCGCAGACACCAACTGCCATCTCTGAAGCAACTAGCCACTTTGACCATGAGTTCTCCATTGTGTCTTCAACCTGGCATTGTCAGTGTTGATAAGGAAGTCCTAACATTCAGATTGCTGACTGACATGGAAATTCTTAATGCAGCATGGCAGAATGCCACAGCTAATGGGAATGAGCAAGGCAAAAGCCTAAATGAATGGATTGATAATGTTTGCTTCCTTAAGAATGACGAGGAATACTGACATAGTGCTGTTTCAGATAGCTAACAAACTGCAGAACAAATTATATTTCTGGTGGCATGCCCTTCACAGCAAAATTCTCCAAACAAAATCTAAATTATAATCAAAAATAAAACAAAGAAAGTAATCAAAACAGTGAGGCATAATTACTGTTAGGAGATAAAAAAATTTTTTTCAAAAATGAGGGAAATTGCTTATGCATAGCTGAGGCACTTGAAATCATCAAAAATGTTGTACATCGAGGACAAGTAGTCCTCAGAAATAAAGAAGGTTCCTGCATTTTAAGTTCATTTTTGGGTGGCTGGGGCTTGCAGGGGTGGCATGTCCCCTTAATATAATTGCATTTATCTGTCTTTCCTAGAAGTTGAGTGTCTTCACACACAATCGCTGGCCAAACAAATAGTCATCTGCTTCTAGACCTCCTCTGCCAATACTGCTCTGAAACCTACTGAGAGACATACTGAAATAGTCCAGGGTAGCTTCCCACAATACCCAGCAGTGCTTAGGGGCCACTTTACATACTACACAAAAGATACAGCTGAGATCGAGAACTCTAAAGTCAAAAAGGGCAAAGTTTCATCCATAGCTCGATAACACAGTACATTTTATTTCCAACTCCTAAGAAAACAATTCTACAACTGTCTAATAAGAATCATGTTTCCAGATACATTCCAAAACCTTCATAACAAGGAAATGATTATACCTGCTCCAGCATCTGAATAGTCCCAGCTTGTTCATCTAGCTCCTCTTCCTGGTCCTTAACTTTGGCCTCCAAGTCACGCACCTGCTTCTTCACTCTAGCAAGTGAAGCTTCATCCTTAGATTCTTGAGAGGATAGATCCTGCAGTTCTGCATCTAGACGCTCTACTTTTTGGGTTATGGTGATGATTTCAGAATCTTTGTCCTAGTATTCAACATAGAGAAAAATAAAAAATCAGCAATTCACTAGTTACATTTAAAACAATAGCTGTAAATGAGTCATTTGGTTATGATCTGATGGGTAATTCAGATGACACTATGACCACAAAATAAATGAATATAGCTAATGAAATTTAGAAAGTAGCAGTTAATTAATTATTTTATAAAACAACCAGGCTTTGTTGAAGACTGAAAAGACAGAATTGCTTCATACGAGTTTAATTGGTATACTGCTTTGAAATCACAGTGAAGAGATATACTAGTGTTAACTGATCTCTCCATCGTTTTCGAGCGGAGAATATGAGAAACAGTAAGAGGTTGCAACCCCATGAAAAACAGATTCCAAATTCTCTGATGAAGAATAAATTTCATATTTTGTATAATTCTGCATGCAGAAAACAGGCCACCACGAGGATACTGCTTCGACAACCCAAATCCATGTGCATTGAATATCAAGCTTTTTAAATGTATAGACCTAACATGAGTGAATATATGGACTGTTGAATTGCTGTTTTCAAATGCAATGGCTGAATTTTCTTTCTCAATATATAATTCTGGAGAGTTGGGAATAAGCTTCCTTCTTTTCAAAACTGTTTTGAACTCAACTAAAACAATTTCAATGACAGCCTCAGCTAGAGTATTGCGTCAAATTTTGGGCATCACATTTTAGGAAGGATATCGAAGCCTTGTAAAATGTGTAGAGGACATTTACTGGTATGATACCAGAGATGAGAGACTGTGAAATTTGCTTAACAAAATAAAGCAATAAATACATTTGCCTACTGGCTTATGAGGATCAAAAAGTCTTATGGCCCTTGGTTTTCAGTAATTTGCAGATGCTTAAGTCTTATTAATAAATCAAATGTGGCTGAACTACTGGCCCGGAATTTACAGGGCTTTTGACAGTGAACTATCAATGCTCGCCGTCATTACCCCTCTGAATCAGACCGCAACTTCAAATGCAGATTAACTGAAATGCCATCTGTCATTCACTGCTCTGCTACAGGCTGTGCTGCAGAAACCCCCCAGAGCCGGCAATCAGTGAAATCAATTGATCTGGTCAGAACATTCCCTTTTCAGCAGAGATATCGGTTAGAAACCCCATAATTGTTTAAGCCTTGTTCAATGAGGCGTAACTGGGTTTTTAATGGCGATCTAAGTAATAACAACCATTGAACAACAACTTGTATTTATATAGTGCCTTTAATGTAATAAAACATTCCAAGGTGCTACACAGGGGTATTATAAAACAAAATATGACACAGAGCCACATGAGGAGATATTAGGGCAGATGACCAAAAGCTTGATCAAAGAGGAAGGTTTTGAGGAGCGCCTGAGAAGAGGAAAGAGATAGAGAGACGAAGAGGTTTAGGAAGGTAACCCCAGAGTTTAGGGCCTAAGCAGCTGAAGGCACAACCACTAATGGTGGGGAGATTAAAACTGCTCAAGAGGTCAGAATTAGGGGAGTGCAGATATCTTGGAGAGCTGTGGGCTGGAGGAGATTACAGAAATAAGGAGAAGGTGGGGCCATGGACGGATTTGGAAACAAAGATGGGAATTTTAAAAATTGAGGCATTGCTGAACTGGGAGACCGTGCAGGGCAGTGAGCACAGGGGTGATGGGTGAACAGGATATGGTGCGAGTTAGAATACAGGCAGCAGAGTTCTGGATGACCTCAAGGAGGGTGGAACGTTGTTAAAATGTCTCATAGAATCATAGAAAGTTTACGGCACAGAAAGAGGCCACTTGGCCAATCGTGTCAGCACTGTCCGAAAAACGAGCCACCCAGCCTAATTCCACCTTCCAGCATTTGGTCCGTAGCCCTGCAGGTTACGGCACATGAGGTGCATATCCAGACACCTTTTAAATGAGTTGAGGATTTCTGCCTCTACTACCCATACAGGCAGTGAGTTCCAGACCCCCACTACCCTCTGGGTGAAATTTTATTTCCTCATCTCCCTTAATCTTTCTACCAATCACTTTAAATCTATGCCCCCGGGTCACTGACCTCTCTGCTAAGGTAAATAGGCCCTTCACCTCCACTCTATCCAGGCGGCTCACAATTTTGTACATTTCAATCAAATCTCCCCTCAGCCTTCTCTATTCCACGGAGAACAACTCCAGCCTATCCAATCTTTCCTACTAGCTGCATCTTTCCAGTCCTGGCAATATCCCGGTAAATCTCCTCTGTACCCTCTCTAGTGCAATTACATCTTTTCTGTAATGAGGTGACCAGAACTGCACACAGTACTCAAATTGTGACCTAACCAATGATTTATACAGTTCCAGCATAACCTCCCTGCTCTTACATTCTATATCTTGGCTATTAAAGGATTCCATATTCCTTCTTAACCAGCTTATCGACCTGTCCTGCTACCTTCAGTGATCTGTGGGCATTCACTTCAAGGTCCCTCACTTCCTCTACACCTCTCAGTATTCCCCCATTAATCGTGTATTCCTTTTCCTTTTTTAACCTCCCAAATGCATCACCTCACACTTCTCTGGCCTGAATTCCATTTACCACTTTTCTGCCCACCTGACCAGTCCATCGATATCTTCCTGCAGCCTACAGTATCCTCCTCACTATCAACCACACGGCCAATCTTTGCGTTGTCTCCGTTATGATTAATTACTAAATTTTTTTAACCAGACTTTTTAAATAATTAAAAACTTGAGTTTTCTCATGATATTTCAGCTTCTACCTTCACAGAATCACAATCTTTATAGAACCACAGAACCATAGAAAAGTTATGGCACCGAAAGAGGCATTTAAACCATCATGTCTTTGCCGGCTGAAAAAAACTAGTCACCCCTTCTAATCCCACCTTTCAGAACCAGGTCTGTAGCCTTGCAGGTTACCTTTTAAATGAGTTGAGGGTTTTTGCTTCCACCACCGATCTGGGCAGCGAATTCCAGACACCCACCACCCTCTGGGTGAAAAAGATTTTCCTCATGTCCCCTCTAATCCTTCTACCAATCACCTTAAATCTGTGCCCCGTGGTAATTGACCTCTCCCCAAGGGGAAACAGATCCTTCCTGTCTACTCTATCTCGGCCCCTCATAATTTTTCACACCTCAATTAAGTCACCCCTCAGCCTCCTTCGTTCTAAGGAAAACAACTCTAGCGTATCCAATCTTTTATTATAGCTGCAATTTTCCAGCCCTGGCAACATTCTTGTAAATCTCCTCTGTACTCTCTCCAGAGCAATCATGTCCTTGCTGTAATGTGGTGACCAGAACTGTATGCAATACTCCAGCTGTGGCCTAACCAGCATTTTGTACAGTTCCAGCATTACATCCCTGCTTTTGTATTCTATACCTCGGCTAATAAAGGAAAGCATTCCATATGCCTTCTTCACCACTTTATCTACCTGTCCTGCCACTTTCAGGGACCCGTGGACATGCACTCCAAGGTCTCTCACTTCCACTACCCCTCTCAATATCCTCCAATTTATTGTGTACTCACTTGCTTTGTTTGCCTTCCCCAAATGCATTACCTCACACTTCTCCAAACTGAATTCCATTTGCCACTTTTCTGTCCACTAAACCAAACCATTGATATCATTTTGGAGTCTACAGCTATCCACTTCACACAGCCAATTTTTGTGTCATCTGCAAATTTCTCAATCATGCCTGCCACATTTAAGTGCAAATCATTAATATATACCACAAACTGCAAGGGACCCAATGCTGAGCCCTGTGGAACGCCACTAGAAACCACTTTATTTTGCTGTATGTAAAATTAAGAAGTTATCTGATTATTAGTGCTTTTCATTTCCTGGTTGGCTGTGAGAATTCTTTAATGCGATTGGCTGCTTAGATAGTTTGATGCTGGAAATCCCTGTTGAACTATGCTACAAACCGATGCACATCAAAAGAGTTAAAGTTCTCACCACAAAGATCGCTAGATTTCTCAATGAGATGATATTTCAAATTTAGGCCTTTAAGACAATGCCATTTTTCTTTGAGATTTTTTTTTAAACCTTCCATCTAATAGCTAGTATACAGAATAATTTTACAATAAAATCTGTTGCATGTTACTAATGTATACAATATTTACAGCTACTGCTTAGATCTAACACGTTATTTAAGTTATCTTTTATTATAATTATGCTATTACGTACATCCAGTTGTTGCTTTAAGCTGAATATCTCAGCTATAAAACCATCTCTTTCTCTGCTCAGTTTCTCTTTATGGATCTTCTCTCGCTGAGCTTCATCTTGTGCCTGTGATAACTCACTGTCAAATCTGGAACACAAAAGTTAAAGAAAACATTATGGCAACATAAGGCACAATTCTGACTTGCTGTTAGTGACCGAGTGTTAGCTCTGGATCTTATGGCTAATGTGTTACAGAAATCCATTTTTTCCCTGATGTATTTCAGTGGTTTAGATGAGCGGCATTTCATTTTGAACAGTGTGCTGATGCATGTATGTGTGGTTGAAAGGGGAGAGATATAAGATTCAATCTCCATTTTGAACTCTCTAACCATAACAATACAGATTAAGTACAATCTGATGAGTCAAGTTACTTAGGATTTCACACATATTACATGATTTTATAGCAGTATCATGGCTATGCTTTATTTTGAAGATGATTCATATCATGTACATCATGAAATAATGGATTGAAAATTAAATTGGTCACATTTAAATTCCCATACAAAAAAGTGTCCACACCACTGCAACTCTGTTCTAGGTTACACACCTGCAAACCTGAATGTATAACAATCATTTTGTAAATGGTTGGCTCTCCTCAGGCACTGTACCCATCCCCCCCCCCCCACCCACCCCTTTCAAAATGACCATCACCGCCCTCAAAAAACCCACCCTTGACCCCTCTGTCCTTGCAAACACCTGCCAATCTGTAGGCTTCCTTACTGTTCCAAAGTGCTTGATCCTTCTCCTCTCCCAAATTTGTGCCAATCTCTCCCAAAAATACTTAATTGATTCTATAATTAGGGTTTCTGCTGCTCTATTTACCATCAAAATAATCTTAAGAAAAGTCATGAACAATATTCTGTTACTGTGACCTTGGCGCAATGTTCTTTCCCAATCTCTGCAGGCTTTTACAGGATCAGCTACACCATGGGCTGAATTTTGTCAACTCATTGCAGCTCCTGGCAACAACACCAGAAGCGGGTGCTGTCAAGTCATGTCATGTGTGCAGCCGGTCAATTAACATAACCAAGGCCCAAGCCCCATCTTATTGCAGGATGGGAGTGGGCTACAAGGCGCTGTTGGCAGCATCAGCTGACGAGAATGCAGATACTGGCACCATCTTGAAAGTGCTGTCAGCCCTGCTTGTACCTTTCATTAATGCAGTGAATCTGGAGTACTGCTGGACCCCTCTGGTGCTGCTGCTGTAACTCCTAGACCCCCCCCCCCCCTCTACTACTGCTGCTGCTGTAACTCCTGGACCATCCTCTGCTACTACTGCTGTTGGACTGCACCCTACTATTGCTGTTGCTGCTGGACACTCTGTCTACTGGTGCAACTGCTGGAACCCTCTCTACTACTACTGCTGGACACAAACCCTCCCAACGACTGCTGCTGCTGGACCCCCACACTGCTGCTACTAAATACAGTGAGAGGAGCCTTTATTGAGCTCACTTTGAGAGGCCATCATGGTGGCAGCAAGTGGATATGTATGCGATTGTGCATCTCTCAATGGCCCTGGCCTCCAGTGCAAGGGAAACGAGATCCAGCATTGCCTGCTTACTAACTTTCTCCATATCCTCCTCGTTGGATGAGGACTGGTGATTCCCCCTCCCCTCCGCCTCTGTTGTGCTAGATTGTGCAGAGTGCAGCAGACCACCACAATAGACATGACCCTCACTCGGGCACACCGCAGGGCTCCCCCAGATCGATTGTGGCACCGGAATCTTATCTTCAGCAGCTCAATGGCCTGCTCAATGGTCGTGCGGGTGGACCCATGGCAGGTGTTGCATCTCTCCACTGCTGCAGTGCAAGGGTTCCTCATAGACGTGAGTGGCCATGTCTTCAATGGATAGCTCTTTTCCGTGAGAATCCATCCCTGAAGGTGAGCGGATGGCCTGAAATGTTGTGGCACCTGGGACTGTCGAAGTAGGCATCATGGCTGCTTCCCGGGAAGCAGGCCTATATCTGCAGGATGCACTTCCACTGGTTGCAGAACAGTTGTACACTAAGTGAATAAAGCCCTTCTTGTTGATGAAGGCTGCTTGCTGCTCCGTGGGAGCCTTGATGGCCACATACATGCAGTCAATAACACCTTGCACCTGGGGGAAATCCAGCAATGGCCCTCTCTGCCTGACTGTCAGGGTTGCTCTGGTACTGCACATAGTTGTTGGCCCTCTTGAGCAAGGCATTGGTCACCTCCTTGATGCAATGATGGCTGCTACCTGGGAGACCCCACATGTCCCCAACAGATCCCTGAAAAGAGCCAGACATGTAGAAGTTGAGTGCCGTGGTGATCTTCAGGGCCACGGGCATTGAGCTTCCACCGAAGCAGCACGTCCTGCAGCACGGTGCAAAAGTCGGTGACGGCCTCCCTGGAGAACCGCAGTCTTTGCTGACACTGCCTCTCGGTAGCTGTGGTGAGTCCAGTACACACTCTGGTGTAGCTAGGCCTTTCGTGGCTTGGCTGGCTGCTGCCACTCTCCTATTGGAGCTACACTTGCGGGCCCAGTTGGATCCTGGCCCTCCCTACCTCTGAGCCACTGCTGCGCGGCACAAGGCTCCACAAAGAGGGGTGTACAAGATCCATGCCAGCTGATTTTTGCCCCTCCCGTGCTTGTCCTCGCAAAGACGAATTTGCGTTGGGACCTATTACCACTACCCTCTGAAGACATGCTTATGCCCCTCAGTGCCCACCCTTGCAGAGAGCCCAGCACCCAAGACTGTGCCCATCCTATCGTTGTATCCAAGACTTACGCCCACCCCACCCTTGCACCCAAAAATGTGCTCACACTTGCAGAGAGCAAAGCACAGCAGGGTGACAACGGCCTCCACTCCCCCGTTTTTCCTTATCCACTTCTCCCCATGGCTGCCTTCCTGTGACGGCATGAGACCTCGCCCCTCTGTGCTGCCACCTTTAAACAGCAAGGGATTTGAAAGCATGCGATCCTCATGCGCTGTTGACAAAATCTGAAATCCCACCATAAAATTTGCTTTAAATTCAATGCAAACACCTTCTAACCAGCTCTTCACCAATTCAAATCGTAGTCCTGTCACTTCATGGTGGCAAAGCCGCCTTGGAGCTTTCCCGCTGCTGACAAAATCCAGAACCGAGGTCACAACATCGGGTTTCTGGGTGAGCACATCCACCCCAATTTGACCCCCGCTACTCCTGCTGGCCAGATAAAATCTAGCCCCATGTTTCTCCAAAGCCTCTCCTCCACTGTCCAACTCAGTGGGACTGCTTTCATTTGGCTCCACTCTTAACTATCCAATTGTAGCCCAAGTATAGCCAATAATGGCTATTCTATCCATACCCAACACGGTTACCCCCAAAGTCCAAGTTCTAGCCTCTGCCCTTCCTCTTCAACAATCCTCATTTATAATGCTACCCCTTGGTGATATAATACACAAATTATCAGTGTCAAACATGTATGCAGATGGCATATTGCTCTATCTCTTCACCAATTCTTTCAAACCCCCATGCCCACTACTTCGGTGATGTCAAACTACCTGTCAATAAAGTCTTGCATGAGTTGCAATTTCCTCCAGTTAAACATTAATGAAATAGAAAAATTTATTTAATGAAATATACATTCAATTAGTGTGAATACACTGAAAGTATTTCAAGTCATTTTAACCACATTTATATATAAATGAGAGAAAACGCAAAAAACATACAGTTCTGGGCACCGCAACTTAGAAGGAATATATTGACCTTGGAAGGAGTATATCGCAAATTCACCAGAATGAACATAGATGCAGGGAGAGGAAAATACATGAGGATGAGTTCAGGCCTAATGGTCTTTTTTCATTCTAAGTACATAAGCTAATATCAAACTTTTTATACGCCCTTACAATCTGTAAATTGATAGGACTGAACTGAAATGTATACAAGATTGTTATCCAGCCCATCGTGAATAGACATTTACAACTTAGTTTTTAAGGAGATTATATTCACTCATCTTGTGCGCATGAATTAACTCACTTTCTCTGCTTCTTTTCCAATTCATGGTTACGCCCTTGTTGGCTTTCAAGGTGCAGCTTGAGATCTTGTAATTCTGCTGTTAGTCGCTGGGATTTTTTCTTCAACTGCTGAACAGTGCGTTGTATTTCTTCATTGTCAGCTTGCAAATCTGCAACCTGCAGGCATAGAGCAGGTCTAAGATCTTGAATTTTAACACATGTACATCTAGACTACTTAAAAATTATTTGACTTGCAAGACCTTGTTCAGATTGTTTTTAGTTGCAATATACCCAGCTTAATAGTTTATTTTGGAAAGTAATCTGCATGTTGTGCAGTCAAAACACAACAGGCTTAACTGCAAACTCGCATTAGAAAGCTGAAGAAGATTTAACCAATTTATTTTTAGTGGTAAATGGAGGTTGAATAAGCAAAGATGATTAACATAGAACACATAGAACAAATGATACACAGTTATTTAAAAAAAAACAAATACCCAAACATGCTGTCAACCTGTCCTCTCTCTACTCCAGTTGCCTTTCAAATGGTTGAAATAAGACTTGTGTTTCATCTAGCATCTCTGCATATCATTCCAAGAAGAAGCTAAAAATATAAATTGTATCCACACTGCTCCTTTATTAAGCCAACAAGGGATGTGCTGGAAAGCCAGTGCCAGAATGTGGAAAAAGTGTGGTTAAGAGTTTCAGTGAAAGTGAGGGGAGAGTAGAGATGGAGACAAGTTATGTTTCTGTGGTTATGATGATGGCTAGGATATGGGGTCTGAAACAATACATTAATCAAAATACAGACAAAAGAAACATTATGTAGTTTTATTCAGTCATAAAATTAGGTGCAACATAAGGAAGGAAAGCTTTGCAGTGAGATAATGTCTTAAGTGAAGCTGTGTTGCACAAAATTCTGACTTAATAAGGTGGATAATAGGAGTTCAGACAATTGAAGTTCTACTGTATAATTTGTGCTGTTAACTGCATGGTATTGTTATGCATACGGTACTGCTACTTATTCAGTAAAATATGGGTTAATCGTTTCAACTAAAAAAAGGAAAAGAACATTCATGAAAATATAATGCGCTGGAATAAATTATTAAAGTCCACGTCTCTAATTGCAAACAGAAGCTTTCTCAGTACATTACATTTAAATAACACCAAACAGATGAGTGAATGATTTCAGCTGCCAGAAACTAAAATTAATTCCTTACC
Source organism: Heterodontus francisci (assembly GCF_036365525.1). Classification (NCBI taxonomy): domain Eukaryota; kingdom Metazoa; phylum Chordata; class Chondrichthyes; order Heterodontiformes; family Heterodontidae; genus Heterodontus; species Heterodontus francisci. The sequence continues at coordinate 41,731,341 of NC_090400.1, forward strand.
CACACATGCACACAGAAATATCCTCTGTGACTAACTGAGCTTTACTGTTCAATACTAATGAAAATTGCAAATAGTCTGTACTGCTTTTGAATACTGGATATGCAAACTAAAATTTGGAATAAAATATGAATGAAGAATATTTAAAATTTTAAATGCAGTATCCTGTAAGACAGACTTTTAAGAGGTTGCCTAGCAGTAGCACTAAAGAAAAATGGTAGATCAAGCTTTGTTCTTCCATTCCATGGCACTGAGCAGCAGTGCTCCAAGGCAGAGTGCCACCTCAGTATTAATATCCAACTATAAATTAATATAAAAATTATTATGGCTTTAAAAGTATTATTCTTTTTAACTCACTTTTCGCTCCAGTTGCCTTTTGTTCTGTAATTCAACCTCTAGTTTGTCCTCAAATTCCTGATGCATTCGTTTTTTGGTGAAATCTATCTCTCTTATTGAACGCTCGTACTTCAGTCTCCATTCTCCACCTATGGAAGGTAAATAAAAGAAATCTGCTCTAAGTTGAATTCTTGTCATTTAAATTCACATATATATGTAGATATCAAAGAAACAGCAGAAATAATGCAAAGCATAACGATTACGCAAAAAAAAAAACTTTTAAATGGAAAGGCCAGTTCAAGAAAATTACAGTCCTGAACTGCAGGACGTGGGTGTGGATCTCAGCTGTGTTGAATATTCAAACTTACCTGAAGCTTAAGAGTTGATGAAAGCCGAAGACTATTATTTAGAAACAAAAATATCTGAAGCTGCATCTATTCTATTTCTTAAGCATCTGAAAGAGTGCCTGTGGTGAAGGTAGTTGAGAAATCCACAGTTCACAGAATCATTACAGTGCAGGAGGCCATTCGGCCCATCGTGCCCACACTGGCTCTCTGAAAGAGCAACTCCCTCAGTTCCATTCTCCTACCTTCTCCCCATAACCCTGCACATTCTTCCTTTTCATATAACTGTCTAATTCCCTTGTCAATGCTTCAATTGAACCTGCCTCCACCACACACTCAGGCAGTGTATTCCAGACCATAACCACTCACTGTGTGAAAATGTTTTTCCTCATATCACTGTTGCTTCTCTTGCCAAATACTTTAAATCTGTGCCCTCTTGTTCTCGATCCTTTCATGAGTGGGAACAGTTTCTCTCTATCTATTCTGTCTAGACCCCTCATGAATTTGAATACCTTTATCAAATCACCTCTCGGCCTTCTCTTCTCCAAGGAATACAGTCCTAACATCTCCAATCTATCTTCATAACTGAAATTCCTCATCCCTGGAACCATTCTTGTGAATCTTTTCTTTACTGTCTCCAATGCCTTCGCGTCTTTCCTCAAGTGCAGCGCCCAGATTTGGACACAATACTCCAGTTGAGGCTGAACTGGTGGCTTATGCAAGTTCAACATAACTTCCTTGCTCTTGTACTCTATGCCCCTATTAATAAAGCCCTGGATACTGTATGCTTTATTAACCGCTCTCTCAACCTGTCCTGCCACTTCATTGACTTATGCACGTATCCACCCAGATCCCTCTGCTCCTGCACCCCCTTTAGAATTGTACTGTTTATTCTATATTGTCACTCCATGTTCTTCCTACCAAAATGAATCGCACCACTTTTCTCTGCATTGTACCTCATTTGCCAATGTCTGCCCATTCCATCAACTTGTCTTTGTCCTTTTGAAGTGCTACACTATCCTCCTCACAGTTCTCAATGCTTCCAAGTTTCGTATCATCTGCAAACTTTGAAACTGTGTCCATTACACCAAGGTCTAGGTCATTAATATATATCAGGAAAAGCAAGGGTCCCAACACTGATCCCTGGGGACCTCCACTACAAACCATCCTCCAGCCTGAAATACATCCATTAACCACTACTCTTTGTTTCCTGTCACTCAGCAATTTCATATCCATGTTGCTAATGTTCCTTTTATTCCATGAGCTACTAGTTTTCTCACAAGTCTGTTGTGTGGCACTGTATCAAATGCCTTTTGAAAGTCCATGTACACCACATCAACAGCATTGCCCTCATCAACCCTCTGTTATCTCCTCAAAAAACTCCAGCAAGTTAAACATGATTTTCTCTTAAAAAAATCCATGCTGGCTGTCCTTAATTAACTCACATTTGTCCATGTGACTACTGATTTTGTCTCGAATTATTTTTTCTGGACATTTTCCACCACTGAAGTTAAACTGACTGGCCTGTAGTTGCTGGACTTACCTTTACATTCTTTTTTGAACAAGGGTGTAATGTTTGCAATTCTCCAGTCCTCTGGCACAACCCCAGAGCCGAAGGAAGACTGAAATATTATGGCCAGTGCCTCTGCGATTTACACCCTCACTTCCCTTGGATGCATCTCATTCGGCCCTGGTGCTTTATCCACTTTTAAGTACAGACAGCCTATCTAATACTTCCTCTTTATCAATTTTAAACCCCTCTAATGTCTAACACCTCCTCTTTCAACATTGCCTGGGTTGCATCTTCTTCTTTGGTAAAGACAGATGCAAAGTATTCATTTAATACATCAGTTATGCCCTCTGCCTCCATGGGTAAATCCCCTTTCTGGTCCCTGATCAGCCCCATTCCTCCTATTACCACCCTTTTACTATTTATATGCCTAAAAAAAACTTGGGGATTTCCTTTAATGCTGGCTGCCAGTCACCTTTCATGCTCTCTCTTTGCTTCTCTGATTTGCTTTTTCACTTCCCCTCTGGACCTTTTATATTCAGCCTAGTTCTCAATAGTATTTTCTATCTGACATCTGTCATAAGCACACTTTTTCTTCTTTATCTTAATCTCTATCGCTTTTGTCATCCAGCGACCTCTGGATTTGTTTGCCTTACGTTTCCCCTTTGAGGGAACATACCTTGACTGTGCCCGAACTCTCTCTTCTTTGAAGGTAGCCCATTGTTCGTCTCCCGATTTTCCTGCCAGCTTTTGACTCAAATTTATTCGCCCCAGCTCCATTCTTACCCCATTAAAGTTAGTCTTCTTTCAGTTAATTATTCTTACCCTGGATTGCTCTTTCTCCTTTTCCATAGTCAGCCGAAACCTTATGATACAATGATCACTATCCCCTAAATGCTCTCCTACTGATACTTTATCCACTTGGTCCACCTCATTTCCAAGAACCAGGTCTAGCAGTGCCTCCTTTCTCATTTGACTAGCAACATACTGTTGCAGAAAATTTTCCTGAACACACTCTAGGCATTCTTGCCGCTCACTGCCCTTTACACTACTACTATTCCAGTCTAGGATTGGATAATTAAAATCCCCCATTATAACTACCCTATAATTTTTGCACCTTTCTGTAATTTCCTTGCAAATTTGTTCCTCCACATCCTTCCCACTAGCTGGTGGCCTATAGACAACACCGAGCAATGTAACTGCACCTTTTTTGTTCCTTAGCTCTAGCCAAATTGATTCTGTCCTCGGCCCGTCTAGGACATCCCTTTTCTCCAGCACTGTAATGCTCTCCTTAATCAATACTGCCACCCCTCCCCCTTTTTCCCCTTTCCTATCTTTCTTGAACACTTTGTATCCAGGAATATTTAACACCCAGTCCTAACCTTCTTTGAAACAGGTCTCTGTTGTAGCCACAAAATCATATTTCCACATGGCAATCTGCGCCTGTACCTCACCAGTCTTATTAACCAGTTGAGTGGATCTTGCTTCCTGGCTGCAAGAGGGGCAGTGCTGAGGTGAAAAGCTATTCAATTTGGGGTATTGGAATGCGGAAAAATTCATGGTCCTGCCGCTGGAACCAGAAGCGGGATGTGCTGCCATTTGGGGGGGACGGGGTGGGGTGCTGGAGAGCACTATGCTGCGTGGTTGGCCAATTAACTGCCAGCAGAGGGTGCTGGGGGCAGTGAGGCCATGCTGCTGTGAGTGTTGGTGCCATATTTAAAGGGCTGCCAGCACGTTTTAAAATAGATCCAGCAGTAAAGAATGGAGAGAGGAACAGCAGCGAAAAGCAGCAAAAGTAGGCCCATCCAGCAATGGTAGAGGCAATATCCCAGACGGTCCCACAGTTTAGCGATGCCTCCTTACAGTTTCCTCCCAAGCTGCTCAGGCAGGCTGGGAGGTCCTCTTCCCCGGGACGGGAGGAGAAGGCCTGCCTGCCAGATGAAGCAAGCTTGGATGGAGATTGCAGAGGGGATCAGCAGCCATTGGGTCGTCCCTAGAACCTGGCTGCAGTACCTCAAGTGGGTGAATGACGTCTTGCAATCTCCAAGGCAGGTGCTTCACACTTTGCTCTCCTTAGGGGTGTTCATGTGGCAAGGTGCAAGGGGGAGCTAGTTAGAAAAGGAATGCCAAACCAGTCTCTAGTAATGGGTCAAGCAGCAGCATTGGCTGTGGCAGGCATGTCAGCATATCAGTGAATGGCCCTAGTCAGTCACAGATGACTCACACTGGCTGCATGCAGGAGGCATTCATGTGAAATCATCATGGACAGTCAGGCGGCCAACAGCATAGGCAATGCGAATGTCTTTGTTGGGCCACTAAAGACCGTCATCTATGTGTTTTCAGGAAAAGAGGACCAACAATGCAAGGTAAAGGGCGAAAACCGGTAGTGGTGTCCCGTACCTCGCAATCCTGACCCCCAAGGAGGAGACGACACTGGAACTTGGAGGACAGCAAGGGGACAGATGGCGAAACAGGAGTGCAAACATAAGAGAGTGAGTGGCCGAATAGATGGGCATAACAGAGCCTCTGGTGAACAAGAAACATAGTGCTCATCTGCCCACCACAGGTCACATGGAGCTCCAGGATGTGTTGGAATGCGCATTATCCTCTAATTAATCTTCGCTCTCGTGCAGGTCAAAGGGAACAGCAAGCAACTCCAGAGACCAGGGGACTGCTGTCCACCTCTGAGGAGGGGGAGGGAGCCTCACAGGATGCACCATCACCTCTTTCCCCGCACCCTCCACCAGCCCAGATACTCTCACTTCGGTAGGTATCCGTTCGCAAGTAGATCTGGGATCACAATCTGGTAAACACACCACAGACGCAACTGAGCAGCTGACGGAGGATGTAACAGCCGAGGCCACTGACGCTCTGAGGTGTGTTGGTAGGCCCAGTGATGCTGAGCCTCAGGCTGATGACATGCCACTGGAGTTGTCGGCAAGGCAGCAGATTGTTGGAGCTACAGCATGAGGAGAAGCAACAGAGGATTTTCACACCCTGGCACAGATGATGGAGAACTCCATCCAGGCCACGAATGCTCCATGTCTCTGATATGTGCGCATGCTTGGCTTCCTCCATCAAGAAATTGGCCACCATCATGGAGAACCACATCCAGCAAAAACAGAGTGGATGACAGAGATGCTGCGCATGGACCTGCATGCCATTGCCAACTCCTTGAGCTTTGTACAACAATGGCTTGGTGAGGAGGGTGGGAGGGAAAGGTGGCTGAAATCATTATCTGGTCCTCGGACCTCTCAGGTGAGCAGGGAGGTACAGGTGTGCCTTGAAAGGGCAGAGGAGCAGCTGCCTGATGCATCTGGGGGCTCCTCTCAGGACGCTCCTGGTGTGAACAGCAGCCCCTCGGCCCGTCAGCAATACCAATGCCTCACTCAGCCGCGACAACAGAAGATGCGTCTGCATGTGCAAGAGATCCTCAATGTGCCGGGGCCATCAGTACATTTTGTGGGCTGCTGGGACCTCAGGAGTAGCCTGGCTCCAATGGGTTTGATGGGTGGAAGCATACCATGTGAGGTCGAGTCATTCCACATGCACAATGTAATGTCTAACTGGGTGCAGGTAAATGGCAAAATCAATGAAGGAGGTGGCAACATAGCTGCAGAGTTCTGAAGCATTATTGGATTGCATGGATCTGTTAGTAAGGATCATGTGAACCATGCCTGTATTAGTGCATCCCGAGCATCCCTTGTGCATCTCTCATGGCGCCTTGACTGTGGCTTTTGGCCTCTTCAGCATCCTGCACCTGGTCATTCTTCAATCTCCTCGTTATCAGAAAAGGCATCGTGCTCAACAATATCCTAATTGTTCAATTGCTCTCACCTCTGTAGCGTCAGGTTGTGGAGGGCGCAGCAAACCAAAACTATGTGTGAGACCCTTGTTGGGCCACACAGAAGGGCTCCACCAGATCTGTCCAGGCATCTGAATCACATCTTGAGAAGGCTGATGATCAGTATCCATCCTTGAAGGCACGCAGTGGGCTGAAAAAGGTCTGGCATCTCGGACTGCCTCAGTATGGCATACATTTAACAAGATATTTCATAACTCTCAACAAAGGCACACTCCACTGAGAATTAAAGACTATGAGAAGGATACACCATCCGTGGCTAACTAAGGAAGTTAAGGATGGTATCAAATGGCAAGTAAAAGGTGTACACTGCTGCAAAGATTAGTGGTAGGAATGAAGATTGGGAACATTTTAGAAACCTGCAGAGGATGACTAAAAAAAGAGGGAGAAATGAGAGTCAACTAGCAAGAAATATAAAAACAGATAGTAAAAGCCTCTACAAATATATAAAAAAGGAAGAGAATAGCTAAAGTAAACACTGATCCCTTAGAGGATGAGACAGGGGAATTAATAAAGGGAAACAAGGAAATGGCAGAGACTTCGAATAAGTATTTTGTATTTGTCTTGCATCCCAAGTTTGGTAGAAAATAAAGAGGCAAATGGGAGTGAGGAACTTAAAATAATCACAATCACGAGAGAAAAAGTACTAGGAAAACAAATGGGACGAAAGGCTGACAAGTCCCCTGGACCTGATGGCCTGCTTTCCAGGGTCTTAAAAGAAGTGGTAGTGGATGCATTGCTTGTAATCTTCCAAAATTCCCTAGATTCTGGAAAGGTCCCAGCAGATTAGCAAATCACAAATGCAACACACCTATTCAAGAAAGGAGGTAATATATTAGCGTGGATAGAGGATTGGCTAAGAAACTGGAAACAGAGAGTCAGGATAAATGGGGCATTTTCGGGTTAGCAAACTGTAACTAGTCGGGTGCCACAGGGATCAATCAGTGCTAGGGCCTCAAATATTTGCAATCTATATTAATGGTTGGATGAAGAGACCAAGTACAATGCAGCCAGATTTGCTGACGATACAAAGATAGGGGGGAAAGCAAACTGCGAGGAGGACACAGAGGATGTCAACGTCCCTGACGGCAGGACCAGAAATTGTCATAACTTCCGCTTCTGCCATGTCCCAGGCATTTGAGCGTACAGCTTCCTCAGTCGAGAGTCTGGCAAGCTCCGTGGCAAGGCAGGTTGAGCACGTGCTATGTGTGATCTGGCCATTGGCTCCATACAGCAGAGTCTAAGCAAGAGGTGGATGAGGAACCTAGACCTCCCTCCAGGTGCTCCTTTCCCTCAGGGAGACAAGCAGGTGCCATCATGCACAGAGATGGAAGAGGAGCACAAGCCAACTGCCCCGGGTCTTCCTCTCAGGCACCCCCCAGAGTATGTGGCGTCTCGTCCTCCCACCCCCAACATGACCCTCTTACCTTCAGCAGGCGAGCACACGGGAGATACTCAAGCACCATTACTGCAGACCCCCAGTAGGATGAAGCCATCAAGGCCCCGTTCCTCCAAAGGATGCCTACAACAGTCATCCACAGCCATGAGGCAGTGCTCTGAGCCGACTGCCTCCACCTCAGCTGCTAATGTCAGGATAGCACTGAACGCAGTGGGAGAAAAAGGAAATTGAAAAGAGTTTTGATCACTAAGGTGGCATGGGTGCTGTACAAATTGTGACGATTGAAAAGATTTATCAATACGTTTTTATTTCATGCAAAATATGTTCCACTCCCTGTGTAATGTTTTGCTTGGTTACTAATGGATACAAAAAAGTTTTTTGGAGGCCTATGGCAGGAATGCATTGATATTTGCAAAGCATCTCAGGAAATTTCCAGTGTCCATATCTCATTGGAATTTGAGCTTTCACTCTTCAATGATGACTGTTTTCCTATTGATGAATAACTTTTTCCAATACCATCATGCCTTACTTTTGTTTTCTATGGTCATAACTTAATGCTGCTTACAGCGGTATGTAGTCGTATTCATCGTAGCCCATGGATGATTTCAAATGCCAATCACATGGAAGTGCAGAAACACTTCATTAAGATTACAGGGATGAATAAGAACTCATACAAAAGGGAATTTCTGTGGGGAATGGTTATGTTTCGCCTCCCAACGTTCCTTGATGTGGCTTTTCGTTGGCTGAATCGTGCATGAATGAGGTTCTCCCTGATATCCCTTGCATGTTTCTCCATGGCCCTCATATCGATGACAACATTGTTGTCCTCCTCACCCTCTTCACAGTCATCCTCATCTGAGGAAGACTAGTATTCCTCCTGTTCATCTGCCTGCAGACTGTTGCTGCGTCTAATTGCAAGGTTGTGCAAGGCACAGCAGGCAACGATTATTCGTGACACCCTCTGTGGTGCATACTGAAGAGCCCCTCCAGACCAGTCAAAGCAACAGAATCGCATTTTCAGCATGCCAATGGTGTGTTCAATGATGACTCTGGTGGATGCATCAGCAGCATGGTACCTCTCTTCGGCAGCGCTTTGGGGGGGATGATGTACTAGTGTCATCAGCCATGTACAAAGTGGGTAACCCTTGTCACCCAGGATCCATCCGTCCACTTTGGCGGTTCCTCAAACCCTGCTGGCAGCTGGGAGTTCCTCAAATATAGGAGTCATTTGGGAAACGTGCACAAACATGCATGATCCTTCTCCTGTGGTCACAAACCAGCTGTACATTTAAAGAGTGGAAGCTTTTGCGATTGACAAAGACAGCAGGCTGGTCCCAGGGAGCTCTAATGGCCACGAGTCCAGTTGATCACCCCTTGGACTCTAGGGAATCCAGTGATAGCACTGAAGGCCGCAGACCTTGCTGCCCGGCTGTCCTTATCTACAAACAAGTAGACAAAATCGTTGGCACGGCGAAAAAGGGCATCGGTCACCTGTTTGATGCATCGTGGGCTGCAGACTGTGAGATGCCACATATGTCGCCTGTGGATCCCTGGAGAAAAAAAAATGGAGTGCAGCAGTCACCTTGAGGGCAACTGGCATGGTATTCCCATCGAAGCCGAGTGGCTTCATGCATGTCATGCTGCAGGATCCTACAAATTTCTGTGACCATTTCACGTGACATCCTTTGGCACCTCTGGCATTGCCATTTGAAGGTAATTTGTCCTTGTCCTGAGGATGCAATGACGTGCCACTGCCCATCTTCGCTAAGTTTGCTCCTGGATGTTATCATTCGGAGCATCCTCACCTTCCTGTTCTGCCTGTTGCTGGCACTCTGACATCATGAGCTGAGGGAAAAGAGCCCTCCTCAGTCTCTCTTTGTTGTTCTTCCTGTGGTACTAGACAAATTGGGTGCATGAGACCCATGTCACTGGTTTTTCTGAAGAATAAATAAGCAGAGTGTGGCAATTCACCCCTCTGTTGCTTCTGAGCTGAAACATCGAGGCAATGAACAGCTCTCTTACATCTGCCTTCAAATTGCAGCCAGGGAGAAGACAAACCCACTGTCGTTTGCCTCCTCCCACTCTCCTTGCAATCCTCGAGTTTCCACATGGTTTCCATTATCGTTGGAGAAAATGGTGCCCGTGGAACTCAGGGCAAGTCTCCCCACCCTCCAACGTTGAGCCCAACACCCTTGACCCATCCAATGTTACTGTCACCCTTCCCTCCGATACCATTTAGCCTCACCCCATTACTGTGCACAATGTAATCTCATCAATGTATTCATGCCATCACCACCCCCCCCACCCCCCGTTCCTATTCCCGTTACTATCGGCATGCCGACTCTTAGCCTTGAACCTCCTCACATCAAACTGACCACTGTTACAGAATCCCCGTTCCCCTCCATATGAAGCTGTTGAATACCTACCCATTAGTCTTGACCTCCCCCCCCCACCCCGACAGAATCCATTTGCCCCCATTAACAGTGACTATTCCCTCTGCTAGCCAGTATCCTCAATTTGCTCCATAGCTCCCTGACGTCAATAGCACTCATTCCTCCCTTTAGGACATTGCCAAATATCTTCAGAGTGCTGATCTAATTCCACCCACCGTCCTCACAGCTGACAAAAAGCATCTTCACCATCAACATCAACCATTCAACAAACTGGACGCTCCACTCCACCCTCCCCTGCGCCCGATCGCCCCACCCTTCCACAAGAAAACAAGAAATAGTAGAAGTAGACCATATGGCGCATTGAGCCTGCTCTGCCATTTAAGATAATCATGGCTGATCTTGGGCTTCAATTCCATTTTCCTGCCCGCACACCATATCCCTCGATTCCCTGAGAGACCAAAAATCTATCCATCCCAGCCTTAAATGTATTCAATGATGGAGCATCCACAACCCTCTGGGGCATCATGGCTCTGTGACAGCCTCCCTGGAAAGGCAGAGTCTTCGGCGACACTGCTGCTCCAAAATCTAAAGGTAGCTGAGCCTCTGTAAACCATCTCTGGTGAGTAACCTCTTCTCCACACAGGAAGCTGGTTGCGAGTCCCCTCTGCATCCCTCTCTTCTGTCTCCTCCCCCGCCACCTGGGACTGGCGCTCCTAGGGCCCCTCTGGTTGCTTCTTCCTGTGACTTCTGCTCTCTGCTGCTCCTCCTCACTGGAGGAACTGAAACCTGAGTGAACAAGGCCCATGGCATGTAGATTCACTCAGTCTCCAAGGCCTCTTTCCACCCCTCCTTTAGCCACACAAATGCCAGCTTCAATGTCACTCTGGCGGTATGTCCCTGCAGTTCTGGCACCTTTTCCCCTTCTCCCCAACAACTATGCCAACAACCACGCTGTTCCAGCTTCCATGCCAAGGCACACTAGTAATCACGATGGCTGCCATTTGGAGCCAGAACTTACCTCCTACGAGCTCACTACCTCCTTCTATCTGGCAAGGCTCTGAAGCCACATGTTTTATGTGCACTTCTGGAAAAATCCAAAAACCCTCATGAAATTGAAGTTAATTGCCTTTTAAACAAACTTAATTACTTGCCTGCCGCATGCAAGTTCGAGGTTCTCCCACCATGCTGGCCACCCTTTGCAATAGCCAGTTCCACGGTGAAGATGTCTGGCTTCTGTCCCAACACCTTTCGACCCAGTATTCTAACCCCTCCTGCCTTACCTCCAATGGACCAGGAAAATTCAGCCCAGAACGTTTCTACTCGTGGGGAAGAGCAAATCTAAAGGCCATCAATATCGGATAACTACCAAGAAATCCAATAGGGAATTCAGAAGAAACTTCTCTACCCAGAGTGATGAGAATGTGGAACTAACTAACACAGGGATTAGTTAAGGCAAATAGTGTAGATGCAGTTAAGGTGAACATGGATAAGCATAAGAGGGAGAAGGGAATATAGGATTAGGCTGATAGCTAGATGAAGAAAATGGGAGGAGGCTTGAGTAGAACATAAATATCGCATGGAATGGTTGTGTCAAATGGCCTCGTTTTTATGCTGTATATTCAATGTAATGAAACTGTGCAACTAACCAGAGTCATCATCATCCAAGTCTCCATTTAACTCTGCTGCTTTGATAAGCCGAGCTTCCATCACTTCCATTTCCATCGAGTCCATTTGCTTCTTCATTCCATCATATTTGGCCTGAAACACAAGATGCTTACAATAATGACTAACAGTTCTCAGAATCTATATAAAGCTTTAAATAACTGGCATTGCTTCACATACTTGTATATGTGCATATTAATATTTTATACTATAAAAGCATGTCCTGGTAACAAATTATGCTGCTCATATTCTAATTGGCCTTCCATCTGACCCCGAGATGAGTTTCCAACCACATATCTGCTCCACCAAGACAGCCTACTTTGATCTCCATTACTTCAGTCTCCATAACTTCGCCCAGCTCTGCCCCGCCTCAGCTCATCTGCTGATGAAACCTTCATCCACCATACTGTTGACTCTGAACCTGATTATTCCTATGCTTTCCTGGCCGTGTCTCATCTTCTACCTTCCAAAAAAAAGTGAGCGCATCCAAAAATCGACTGCTCATATTTTACCTTACACCAAGACCCACTCACCAGTCACCATTGCACTTGCTGAACAACACTGGCTCTCAGTCTGGCAATGCCTCTATTTTAAAAATTATCATACTTGTTTTCAAATCCTTCCATGACCTCATGTGAGGGAGAAGGGAATAGAGGGTTATGCTAATAATTTGATGAAAATGTGAGCAGGCTTGTGTGGAACATAAATACCAGCATGGAATCGTTGGGTCAAATGGCCTGTTTCTGTGCTTTTTTTTTCCTATGTGAGGAAACTGAGCAACTAACCAGAGTCATCATCATCCAAGTCTCCATTTAACTCTGCCGCTTTGATAAGCTGAGCTTCCATCACTTCCATTTCCTATCCCATCTCTGTAATCTCCTCCAGCCCAACCCTCCAAGATCCTCTAATTCTGCCCTCTTACACATCTCAGATTTTAATCTCTCTACCATTGGCAGCTGTGCCTTCAGCTTCTTGAGGCTCAAGTTCTGGAATTCCCTCCCTCAGCCTCTCCAACTCACTTTCTTTCATTAAGACACTCCTTAAAACCTACTTCTTTAACCCAGTTTTTGGTCACATGCCCTAACATTTCCTTTACATAGCTCAGTGTTTAATTATGTCCCTGAGAAGCATCAGTGAATGTTTTACTATATCAAAAAGCGCAATGTAAATGCAAGTTGTTGTTATGGCCCATGTATCAGGGAAAAACCAGCTACTGAATAGATGGCAGAGTTAAAAACTAGTCCAACAACTAACAAACTTCACAAAGTCACAGATAATCATTATATCTTACTTTTCAATGACATAACATGCCACAAATCAAATAGATTGTACTGTAATGTAATCTTAAAACTCCAACAGACATGAACTTAACCCACCTGCAACTCTTTCATTTCTTTTTCTAATCGAAGCCTGTCCGCAGTTTCTGTCTCTAGAAGTTGAGATGCTGATTCACCAGTGTTTCTCTCATCTGTTAATTCTGATGTCAGTTCGCCCAGCTGTTAGTGAAATCAAATAATTAAAATTTCTGTTCATACTGCACCTTATTTTTAAAAATGTATATTATTACAATTTAATTATTCATGTGCAAGTGCAGTATCTGCAATCCAATGCTTAAAATGGCCTTATTTTGACTCAAAGTGATTTGAGATCCAAATTAATGTCCTACAAATTAAAAATACTTCAATTTGCAGGTCAGGAATGGATGCCAAACTGGTTTTACTTTGACTCGATGTGAAACCAAGAGATCAGAAATGGAAAGAGATAGAAAACTCTACAAGGCCTGTTAAACAACAATGATTTATATGACAATATTAAAGTACTGATGTATATATGAATGCACCTGCTGCTCTCACATGTGTTCAAGTCTTCAGAAGAAGGAATTTTCCTCCACACAAAATCAGGTGGCAGGTTGTTCAACCTTGCCCGTCTTAGAGCGAAGACCAAAGTACGGAAAATCCTCATCAGGGAACTCCTCTTTGCTGACGATGCTGCATTAACATCTCACACTGAAGAGTGTCTGCAGAGACTCATCGACAGGATTGCGGTTGCCTGCAACGAATTTGGCCTAACCATCAGCCTCAAGAAAACCAACATCATGGGACAGGATGTCAGAAATGTTCCATCCATCAATATCGGCGGCCACGCTCTGGAAGTGGTTCAAGAGTTCACCTACCTAGGCTCAACTATCACCAGCAACCTGTCTATCGATGCAGAAGTCAACAAGCGCATGGGTAAGGCTTCCACTGCTATGTCCAGACTGGCCAAGAGAGTGTGGGAAAATGGCGCACTGACACAGAATACAAAAGTCCAAGTGTATCAAGCTTGTGTCCTCAGTTTCTTGCTCTACGGCAGCGAGGCCTGGACAACGTATGTCAGCCAAGAGCGGCGTCTCAAGTCATTCCATCTTCGCTGCCTCCGGAGAATCCTTGGCATCAGGTGGCAGAACTGTATCTCCAATACAGAAGTCCTCGAGGCGGCCAACATCCCCAGCATATACACCCTACTGAGCCAGCGGTGCTTGAGATGGCTTGGCCATGTGAGCCGCATGGAAGATGGCAGGATCCCCAAGGACACATTGTACAGCGAGCTCGTCACTGGTATCAGACCCACCATGGACTGGAGACAGTCCATCTCTCTGTTTTAAAGACGTCTGCAAACGCGACGAAGCCCTGTGACATTGATCACAAGTCGTGGGAGTCAGTTGCCAGTGATCACCATAAAGACGGGGCTAAAGTGTGGTGAGTCGAAGAGACTTAGCAGTTGGCAGGAAAAAAGACAGAAGCGCAAGGGGAGAGCCAACTGTGTAACAGCCCCGACAAACAATTTTATCTGTAGCACCTGTGGAAGAATCTGTCACTCTAGAATTGGCCTTTATAGCCACTCCAGGCGCTGCTCCACAAACCACTGACCACCTCTAGGCACTTACCCATTGTCTCTCGAGACAAGGAGGCCAAAGAAGAAGATGTATATATCCAGTTAATATCATGCTGCTCAGCATGCACACTTTACATGGACCAAAGTTCTTTCCTCCGAGGCCTGCACCCGCATTTTTACACAAAGCTATAAAATAGTTGTTCTCAAGTCTCTATAAACTGGATCCAGAAATATTATATTTTATGCTGTGTACAACATTCTCAATTTTTAAAAATTTTATTCTCACTATAGCTCTTATTTATTATTTGGCACATATTATGAAAGTAGTATTTACTCTTGCAAAACAAAACTGATTTATTCATCATTCTCCTAGAGCATTAGGTAAAAAAGAAATTAAATAATCCGTAGTCAATGGTGGAATCAACTGGATCCCAAACAAACTGAATGTCAACAATGTAAACCCACAACACTCAAGAAGTTGGCAACTCTCTGCTCACACGATGCAGGTTTTATTCCCAGAGCAAACTAAATATTACATCTGAAATGGTCATCAACATATTAGAATCTATCAATAGCTACTATGACTAAGTTACAGGTTGCACAAAATTACTTTTTATCCCTTCATTTACATATTGCAATTTTGATTTGGATCACGTGGTCAATTCAAGTTACCTGCATTTTGGTTCTTAACTGCACTTGTTGAAACATTATTAAATTAAAATAAAATGCAGCCTTAATATCTTGTCTGAAAGTACAAAATAGCTTGGAGTTGTTGACCTTAAAATTAATTGAAATCCAGTTCAGTTAAGTAGACTATCACTTCTAAATATTTACCACACTGCTCTATTTCATTCACTTTGATGTGTAATGATGGCTACATTCTGAAATACAGCCATAATACTTAGGGAGGCTTAGCATTTTAACTCCACATACCATTTGCTGTACTGCATCAAATAAACCATGCTGACAATCCCAAAACACTGATTGTTGTACAGACTGCAATATCAGATGTATGAAAGGATCGCAAGCAAAATCTTACCCTGCTTTCTAAGCGATCACTGGTTAGCCGTAGCTCATTGCGCTCCTTTTCAACCCGTTCTATTTTGCTGCGCAGCTGCTGAATCTCCTCCTAATAGTGAGACACCATATTTCCTAGTTAGCTCTTATTCAGTGGGTAATAAAATGAAATGCAACTTTAACCTTAACTTTCAATAGTTCAAGATATATTAATGGAAATTTAGACATCTTTTGCTCAAAGCACTCAGGTAGTTAAACAGATCTGAAATTACAGTAAATTTAGAACTTTTCAATTCAACAGACACTATTGCTACAAAACAATTTATATTGCATATACAACTGAATATATGAAAATTTAACGCAAAACTTCAAAACTATTGAAAATGTTCAAATAAATTTACATCAGTTCATTTTTTAAAAGACATCTTGATAGCACACCCTTTTACACAAAAATAAAGTTATCTCATTGAAAGCCACATAGACGCAAATAAGTTCATTTTCATTGGCCCATAATTTGTGGGGCTTTTCCAGTGAACTGTCAGCGTTCACCGTCATTACCCCTCTGAATCTGACTACAATTTCAGCATTTAGCCCAAGCGCACATTAACGTGCAAATCCTCAAGTTGTGGTCCGTCATTCACTGCCTCGCCATGAGCTCTGTTGTGACCAATGCCCCGCACCCCACCAATCTACCCCTAGAACCAGCAATCAGTGAAATCATTGATTTAGTGAAAACTTCCCCTTTTCCACTGTAATATTGTTGTTAGAAACCCCATAAAGAGTTCAGCCTTGCTCAACAAGATTTAAATGGGTTTTAATGGCGATCTGAGTAATAACTTCTGCTGAACTAGCGACCTGGCCTTTAAAAGGTAGTGGAGTGTTTTTAAATTTTTCCATTATAAATAATTATTAAACTTCTTAAACTGAATTTTTAAATAATTACATTTTTTCAAAAGTTTGTTCATGATATTTCAGCTTCTACCTTGACCCCATATGTATGCCCCGATCTTTATTTTGCTCTCTAAAATTTTGAAAAAGTGGATTGATTATTAGTGCTATTTATTTCCTGGTTCACTGTCTGAATATTCCTTAAAATGATTGACTGCTTAAACAGCTTGATGATATCACTGCGAGCATGAGTGTATGCTTAAAATAGATCAATGCCAGGAATTCCCATTAAATTATGTTACAATCAATTGAACATCTTTCTTCAGCTTTCTTCAAGGTCATCATAAATTGCAGGCCAATGATGGCTTGTTCTTTAAAATGGAGATTTTAATACAAAATCTAACTTTGCCAGAGGTGGAATGTCTCCAACTTGAGCAATGGCAGGGTTTGCTGATGAGATGCCAGTATACAAACCAAAAGTGGTGAAGGAGGCAAGAGAAAACTGAAGTATATGACAATCTATATATGCAATCAAATAAAATTACAACATTTATATTTTAAAATGTTGACACAACAGGGATTAGATCTCATGAATGACAGCCTTTCTATTATACTTTCCAATAATTAAAACTTTTGATCAAATGTCAAAGGTTAGTCAAAAAATTGCCATCAGTTTTCATAGGGCACACATTAATTTTAACAAATATGTTGAACAGCTACATCTTTTTCATGTAAAAGATTTTGAATGTACTGCCATGGAAGAAAATAATGTCAATAAAGTACTTACATCTTTGCCCCGTAATTGCTCTTCTGTTAACTGAACCTCAATTAGTGGCCGAACCGTAGTGAATAGTTTCCACCACAGCCAGTTCTTGACTCCTTTGTTCTTTTTAATGTTTTTCTGGATGCAGCGAATAGCTAGTTCTTGAATCTGAAAGAAAATCCATGAAAACAGCTTTAGTCAAATTGTTCCTGTCATATCAGCATAAACCTTAGATTGGTTGATTTAAAAACTTTCAAGGAAATCCTCTCTAAGAGGAAAGTAGAAACCTTTCCGCAATTACAACACAAATTGTACCAACTATAGTACACCAAAGCATACCAAACACGGGTTACCAAGCTGGGAATTCCATGTTTGAGCTGTGCCAAGTGGTAACAAGAGTGAACTCTGGCTACCACTGATAAGTTCTAATGTTTAACTTTCATTTTTGGATATGGACTGAAGCGAATGATTTGGGCTTGATGGTACAAGGCACAATTTCAAAATTTGCAGATGACAAAACTTGGAAGTATAGTAAACAGCAAGAAAGATAGTAATATACTTCGGGGACATAAGCTAGTGGAATGCATGGACATGTGGCAGGTGAAATTCAACACAGAAAAATCTGAGGTGACACATTTTGGTAGGAAGAATGAGGAGAGACAATACAAGCTAAATGACATAGTCAGAGTCATTATGGCACAGATGTAGGCCATTCAACGCATTAAGTCCCTGCTAGCTCTTTGTAGTGCAATCCAGTCAGTCCCATTCCCCCGCTTTATCCCCATAGCCCTGCAAGTTATTTCCCTCAAGTGCCTATCCAATTTCCTTTTGAAATCATTAATCGTCTCTGTTTCCACCACCTTCGTAGGTATAGTTCCAGGTCATTACTACTTGCTGCATAAAAAAGTTCTTCCTCACATCTGCCCTGCATCTCTTGCTCAAAACCTTAAAGCTGTGTCCCCCAAGTCCTTGTACCATCAGATATTAGGAACACAGGAGCAGGAAGGAGTAGGCCATTCAGCCCGTCAAGCCTGCTCCACCATTCAATTAGATCATGGCTGATCATCTACCTCAATGCCATTTTCCTGCACTATCCCCATATCCCCTGATGTCATTAGTATCCAGGTATAGAACGATAGAAAAAATATGGCAAAGAAGGAGGCCATTCAGCCCATCGTGTCCGTGCCGGCCGAACAAACTAGCTGCCCAATCTAATCCCACCTTCCTATCGATTTCTGTCTTGAACATGCTCAATGAGCTTCCACAGCCCTATGGGGTAGAGAATTCCAAAGATTCACCACTCTGAGTGAAGAAATTCCTTTTTATCTCAGTCTTAAATGGCCTACTCCTTAAGCTGAGACTATGTTCTCTGGTTCTAGATTCACCAGCCAGGGAAAACATCCTATCTACATCCACCCTGTCACGCCCTGCAAGAATTTTGTAAAGTTTCAATGAAATCACCTCTCATTCTTCGAAACTCTAGAGCATACAGGCCCAGTTTCCTCAATCTCTCCATCCCAGGGATTATTCTGGTGAACCTCTGTTGCACTCCCTCTAAGGCAAGTATATCCTACCTTAGATGAGGAGACCAAAATTGTGCACAATACTCCAGGTGTGGTCTCACCAAGACACTATACAATTGCAGTTAGACTTCTTTACTCCTGTACTCAAATCCTCTTGCAATAAAGGTCAACATACCATATGCCTTCCTAACTGTTTGCTGCACCTGCATGCTAGCCTTTAGTGACTCATGAACAAGGACACCCAGGTGCCTTTGGACATCAACACTTCCCAACCTTTCGACATTTAAGAAATACTCTGCCTTTCTGTTTTTTCTACCAAAGTGGATAGCTTCACACTTATTCACATTATATTCCATCTGCCATGTTCTTGCCCATTCACTAAGCATATCAAGTCCCCTTGAAGCCTTCTTGCATCCTCCTCACAACTTACATTCCCACCTAGTTTTGTGGCAACAGCAAATTTGGATGTATTACATTTGGTCACCACATGCAAATCATTTATATAGATTGTGAACAGCTGTGGCCCCAGCACTGATCCTTGCGGTACTCCACTAGTAACAGCCTGCCATCCTGAGAATGATCTATTTATTCCTACTCTCTGTTTTCTGTCTGTTAGCCAATTCTCCATCCATACCAGTATATTACCCCCAATCCCATGTGCTCTAATTTTGTTTAATAATCTCCTGTGTGGCACCTTATCAAAAGCCTTCTGAAAATCCAAATACACCACATCCACTGGTTATCTATGCTACAAGTAACATCCTCAAAAAACTCCAACAGGTTTGTCAAACATGTAAACTTTCATAAATCCATGTTGACTCTGCCCAATCTATTATTTTCTAAGTGTCTCGTTATCACATCCTTTACAATAGATTCCAACATTTTCCTTATTATGGATGTCAAACTAACAGGTCGGTAGTTCACTGTTTACCCCATACCCCCTTTCTTAAAAAGCGAGGTTATATTTACTACTTTCCAGTCTGCAGGAACCTTTCCAGAATCTACAGAACTTTGAAACATAACCACCAATGCATCCACCATCTCTTTAGCCACCTCCTTCAACACTCTGGCATGTAGCTCAACTGGTCCAGGGGATTTATCAACCTACAATCCAGTTACTTTTTCAAGTACTACCTCTTTATTAATACTAATTTCTTTCAGTTCCTAATTTTCACAAGTCCCTTGGTTCTCTAGTATGTCTGGCAGATTTTCTGTATCTTCCTCTGTGAAGACATACGAAGTAATTGTCTAATTTCTCCACCATTTCCCTATTCTTCATTATAAATTCTCCTGCCTCCGCCTGCAATGGACCCACATTTGTCCTTGCAAATCTTTTCCTTTTCACATACCTATAGAAGCTTTTACAGTCCACCTTTATGTTTCCTGCTAGCTTGCATTCATATTCTCTTTTCCCTTTCTTTATCGGTTTCTTGGTCATCCTTTGCTGGATTCTAAATTGCTCCCAATCCTCGGGTTTACCACTGTTGCTGGCAATCTTATAAGCCACTTCCTTTGATCTGATACAACCTTTAACATTTTTTTTATTAGCCATGGTTGATTCATCTTTGGATTTTTGTGTCTTAGAGGAATGTATATTTATGTAGACTATGTAATACTTCTTTAAATACTACCTATTGCCTGACTACTGTCAAAGTTTTTTTTAGTGTATTTTCCCAATCCACCATAGCCAACTTGCCCCTCATACCTTCACAGTTTCCTGTGTTCAGATTTAAGACCTTAGTTTCAGAATGAACGATATCACTTTTGAACTTAAATGTAAAATTCTATCATATTATGGTCACTATTTCCCAAAGACTCCATTACAGCAAAATTATTAATTCGCCCTTTCTCATTACATAATACTATATGTATATAAATTTATAATAGCTCGATCCCCAGTTATTTCTTCAACGTACTGCTCCAGAAACCCATCTCATACTCTCTCCAGGAATTCATCCTCCACAGCATTAGTGCTGATTAGGTTTACCCAGTCTATATGTAAATTGAAGAATTTCCTGATTTATACCATGCCCAACATTGCTGTTACTATTTGGTGGCCTATAAACAACTCCCACCAATGTTTGCTGCCCCTTGCTGTTTCTTAGCTCCACCCAAATTGATTCTACATATTGATCCTTCGATCTAAGATCCTCTCCCACTAATGTACTGATCTCGTCCCATATTATTTCCTTTTTGCCTATCCTTCTATAAATGACGAATATCCTTGAATATTCAGTTCCCAATCTTGGTCACCCTGTAACTACGTCTCTGTAATGGCAATTAAATCATACCCATTTACCTCTACTTGTGCCTTCAAATCATCTACCTTGTTGCGAATGCTGCATGCATTCAGATAGAGTGCCCTTAATTTTGTCTTTTTAACTTGATTCTGCGTTCTGATGCTACTTGATGCTCACCTTCATTTCATCCATCTTCTATTTTCGCTAACTACCTTTCTACTTGCTGTTACCAGTTTTGCTTCTCTCCAATATTCCCTTTCTGCCACACTCATTAATTCCCTTATTGCTACATTGCTACCTTGCTCTCTCCCCTCTCTCTCTAAATTATCTCATTTCCCTCGCTTGATCCCTTGCCCCCATTATTTAGTTTAAACCCCTCTCTGCCACCCCAGTTATACGACTCGCCAGAACACTGGTCCCAGCACAGTTCAGGTGAAGACCGCCCAATGGTACAGCTCCCACTTTCCCCAGTACTGCTGCCAAGGTCCCATGAATCAAAACCCATTTCTCCCACAACAATCTAATGGGAACAGCTTTTATTTGTCTACCTTATTTAAACCGGGCATAATCTTGTACACCTCTATCAGATCTCGCCTTAACCCCTTTTGCTCCAAGGAGAACAATCCCAGCTTCTCCAACTTAACTTTGCAGCTAAATTCCCTCATCCCTGGAACCATTCTGGTAAATCTCCACTGCACCCTCTCAAGGACCTTAAATTCCTTCCTAAAGCGTGGTATAATTTTAAAGGGGGTGCAAGAGCAGTGACACCTGAAGGTGCTTGTTCACAAATCTTTGAAGGTGGCAAGACCAGGTTAACAAAGCAGTTAACATGTGATCCTGGGCTACATAAACAGAGGCATAGAGTTCACTTATATAAAATACTTGTTCAGCCCCAGTTGGATTATTGTGTCCAATTCTGGGCACCGCACTTTAGGAAGGATGTGAAGGCTTTGGTGACGGTACAGAAGAGATTTACCAGAATGTCTCCAGGCATGAGGCATTACAGTTACTTCGACAGACTACAGAAGTTAGGGTCATTCTCCTTAGAGCAGAGAAAGCCAAGAGGAGATTTTATAGAGGTGTTTCAAGTCATGAAGAAAAACCTTTATCTTTTATGCAACAAGTTGTTCGGCTTTGGAATATACTGCCTGATAGGGTGTTGGATACAGATTCAATAGGAGCCTTCAAAGGAAATTGGATAAATATGTGAAGGAAAAAATATTGCAGGGATATGAGGAAAGATCAGGGGAGTGAGACTAACTGGATTGCTCTTTGGAAAAGCCTGCACAGACTTGATGAGCCAAATGGCCTCCCTTCTTTGGTGTACTATTCTATAATTTTAAGTGGAAAATTAATATGCGTACAAATAAAACTGTGTTTAGAATTAGCTCTGCATTTGGTTATGAAGCTCTTGCAGACATTATACCTTTCTCTTCTTGAAATACTGCCGTGCAAGGTATCCTCTGCAAGCTGCCTGGAAAAGTGTGATATTCCTTCTGGTCTGTTCATCCCTTTGTTCTTCCAATTTAACCAGAGTTCCGGCTCTGAAAAACACCTAAGACCAACAAAATGAAAATATAAACAAATTGGTAACTTTGCATCCAACACCGTCACAAGACTTGTTTTTTGAGAACTAATTCACAGGCTCAGAAATAGAACATTCACCAGCTTGGATTTCAATTCAAATCAGGTGCAAAATACAACTAAAATCTTTTTAGCCAATAGCAAAATTTGGCAATTCCAATTCCATCTTTCTGCAGTCCTGACATTCAAACTCAATTTTATATTCTAGTCTTTAAAAGTACAACTGACTTCACCTACGTACTTCATCATTCGAGTTAAAATGGAAAATTGTTTGATTCAAAGTATTATAAATGCACTACTTAAAAGTAGTTTGCTTTACTAGAAAGTAATTTAATATACAGAAACTCACATACTGAATTCATATCAGAAAAATTTCTAATGTCCCTTTTATTTAGCATGGAACTAAATGACTAACACTCCAGCTCAAGCAAAATCACTCTGTTCTAATAGTAAATATCTGGGCACCAGTCTTTAGTTTAATAATCAATGGAAACCAACACATCCCGTAATAAATCTTACGTATTAGTCTGTTTATTAGTCAATTGTCTTAATTGAACTTTTAAAAGGTATTTATTCCAATTCACCAACTTGAAACCATCAATGCTTTTTGCAAAACACACAATCACATTTAATTCAGACACACACCTAAAGATGTACAAATTCACTACAATCGAGAATCACTCTGAATCAATGAAGCCAATTCAAGTTAAGTAGCTCACTGTAAATCTCCTGAACTTGTCGAATTCGCAAAAAGATCAGTTAGGTCCATTTAACCGGCCAACTCTGAATATAATGATACCCATTTGTAATGAACAGGTTCCACTATAATATGGTAAATAATTATAATAGGTGCATTAATTGTGAAAATTTTAATCCCTGGAAACCTTTAAACCTCAGCTTTACAGGGGCTAAAAGGATTAAATAAGGAGGACAGATTGCATAAACTTGGCTTGCATCCCCTTCAGTGCAAAAGACTGAGGGGTAATCAAAATGCAGAATCAATTTAGGGGGAGATAAGAAATAGCAAAAAGGAAAGTCACTGGTGGGAGTAGTTAAAAGGCTCCTTAACAGTAACTAAACTGTAGGACAGAATGTAAAACAAGAAATAATGGGGGCTTGAAGTTAAGGTACTGCAATAATCGCAGGCAATTTTAAATTTTATATAGAGTCGACTAATCAAATTGGCAAAGGTAGCCTTGAGGATGAGTTCGTAGAGTGTATAAGGGACAGTTTCTTAGAACAATATGTTCTGGAACCAACCTGGAAGCAAGCTATTTTAGACCTGGTAATGTGTAATGAGACAGCATTAATTAATGATCTCATAAGAAAGGACCCTCTCGGCATGAGTGATCATAACATGATTGAATGTGAAGTTTTGTTTGAGGGTGGGAAGTTTGGGTCTAAAACTAGTGTCTTAAACTTAAATAAAGGCAATTACAAGGGTATGAAGAAAGAGTTGGCTAAACTGGACTGGGAAAATAAGTTAAAAGTTTAAAGAGTAGAGAAGCAGTGGCAGACATTTAAAGAGATATTTCAAAATTCTCAACAAACATATATATCAAAGAGAAAGAAAGACTCTATGAGAAGGATGCACCATCCAGGGCTAACTAAGGAAGTTAAGGATGGTATCAAATGGAAAGAAAAGGCACACACTACTGCAAAGATTAGTGGCAGGCCAGAAGATTGGGAAAATTTTACAAACCAGCAGAGGATGACTAAAAAAAAAAGGAGAAATTAAGAAAGAAATATAAAAAACAAGAAATATAAAAAGAGACAGTAAAATCTTTTACAAATATACAAAAAGGAAGAGAGTAGCTAAAGTAAATGTTGATCCCTTAGAGGATAAGAATTAGTAATGGGGGGAAACAAGGAAATGGCAGAGACTTTGAACAAATGTTTTGTATTTGTCTTCACAGAAGAAGACACAAAGAGCATCCTAAGAATAGTAGGAAATTAAGAGGCAAAAGGGAGGGAGGAACTTAAAACAATCACTAGAGAAAAATTACTAGGAAAACGAATGGGACTAAAGGCTGACAAGTCCCCTGGACCTGATCGCCTGCACCCCAGGGTCTTAAAAGAAGTGGCTGCATAGGTAATGGATGCATTGATTATAATCTTCCAAAATTCCCTAGATTCTGGAAAGGTCCCAGTGGATTAGGAAATAGCAAATGGAACACCTCTATTCAAGAAAGGTGTGTGGGGGGGGGGGGGGGGGGGGGGATGGGGAAGAGACAGAAAGCAGGAAACTATAGGCCAGTTAGCCTCATATCTGTCATTGGGAAAATTATTAAGGAAGTAGCAGAAGGAAATTTAGAAAATCATAATACAAGCAGGCAGAGTCAACACGGTTTTATGAAAGGGAAATAGTGTTTGACAGATTTATTAGAGTTCTTTGAGGATGTAACAACCAGGGTGAATAAAGTGGAACCAGTTGATGTAGTGTATTTGGATTTCCAAAGGGCATTCAATAAAGTGACACATAAAAGTTTACTGCACAAGATAAGAGCTCATGGTGTTGGGGGTAATATATTAGCATGGATAGAGGATTGGCTAACAAACAGGGAAGAGAGAGTCGGGTTAAAGGGTGTTTTCAGGTTAGCAAACCATAACTAGTGGGGTGCCACAGGGATCAATCAGTGCTGGGGCCTCAACTATTTACAATCTATATTAATAACTTGACTGAAGGGACCAAGTCTATTGTAGCCAAATTTGCAGACAATACAAAGAAAGGTAGGAGAGCCAGTTGTGAGCAGAACACAAAGGGCTGAATTTTATAAGCTTGCGAGCTTGAAAGAAGGCGCGGCGCACGCACGACTTGTGCGCCCGAGCCTCCGCGATATTTTGGCGGGGACTCATTTAAAAGCAGGGGGTGGACCAACCGCCCCCGATGACATAGAGGGGATGGTCACTCCGTCCCTGACAATGGTGTCCGGCGCAACCGCGCAGGGGCAGGCACCATTTTTAAAGAGCTTCAAGCCCTGCAGGTAAGTTCAAATGTTTTAAAGGGACAGGTATATGAAAGTTGCAAATAAAATCTTATTTAAACTTTGAATCCCCTCTCCCACCCACCCCTGTGTTTTCATTAAATAAAATTACCTATCCCCCCACCCCCCCCAGAAAACCACTTTTTAATATGCCAAATTTTCACCGCCCAATTTCAGCACCCTTGACCCTCAACCCCTTCCCACCATCCCCACAACCAATCCGATCGGTTTTACCCGCCTCTCCCCCCGGTCCCGCAAATGTCACTCCACCACCCCCTCCCCACCAGTGTCCCACCTCACCAAGGGCACAGGAGTTCCGGCCAGCGGCTGGAATATCGACGTGGGATGGCCGTAATCATTAATTGTAATATGATTAGCATATTTAGATGAAGGCTCTGCCACTGAGGCCATGCCGCCGCCAGTAAAATGCAGCAAGGCCTTCTTGGCGTCAAAGGCAAAGAGTATCTAAACAGCGGCCCCTTAGAGGCAGAAACAGGAGACATTATCATGGGGTATGAGGAAATTTCAAAGACGTTGAACAAATATTTTGTCTGTCTTCACTGTAAAAGACATAAATTACATATCAGAAATAGAGGGTTACTAAGGGCTAATAAAAGTGAGGAACTTAAAGTAATTAATATCGGCAGCGAAAAACATTGGAGAAACTTGAGGGACTAAAAGCCGACAAATCCCCAGGGCCTATATCCAAGGTTTCTAAAAAGGGTAGCTGCAGAGATAATGGATGCATTAGCTATGATTTTCCAAAATTCCCTGGATTCTAGAATACAGTCCCAGCAGATTGGAAGTTAGAAAACCGAACAACACTATTCAAGAAAGGTGGGAGAGAGAAAATGGGGAACTACAGACCAGTTAGGCTGACATCAGTTGTCAGGAAAATGCTGGAATCTATTATTAAGGAAGTCTTAACAATGCACTTAGAAAACCACAGTATGATCAGACAGAGTGAACATGGTTTTGCGAAAGGGAAACGGTTTGATAAACTTCTTGCTGTTCTTGATGATGTAACTAGTACAGGAGATAAAGAGGAGGCAGTGGATGAAGTATACTTGAATTTCTAAAAGGCATTTTATTAGGTGCCACACAAAAGATTAATATGCAAGATAAGGACTTATGGGGTTGGGGGTAATATATTAGCATGGATGGAGAATTGGTTAACGGACAGGAAGCAGAGAGTAGGGACAAGCAGGTTATTTTCAAGTTGGCAGGCTGTAAACTAACAGAGTGCCACAAGGATCAGAGTTAGGTATTTACAATCGATATTAATGACATGAATGAAGAGATCGATAGTAATGTATCCAAGTTTGCTGACTATACAAAGTTAGATGGGAATGGAAGCTGTAAGGAGGACACAAAGAGACTGCAAAGAGATAGACAGGTTAAGTGAGTGGGCAAGGTGGCAGATGGAGTATAATGTGGAAAAGTGAGAGGGTATTCACTTTGGTACTAATAATAGAAAAGCAGAATATTTTTTTAAAAAGGCCTGAAACTTCTAAATGTTGATGTTCAGAGAGACTTGATGCACTCGTACAAGGAACACAAAGTTAACATGCAGATACAGCAAGCAATTAATAAGGCAAACGCCATGTTGATCTTTGTTGCAAGGGTATTAGAGTACAAGAATAAGGAAGCCTTGCTACATTTGTATAGTGCTTTGGTGAGACCACACCTGGAGCATTCTGCACAGTTTTGGTCTCCATGTCTCAGGATGGATATACTTACATTGGAGGTGGTACAGCCAAGGTTCACTCGTTCCTGGGATGAAATGGTTGTCCTATGATGACAGGCTGAGTAAATTGGGCCTATATTCTCTGGAGTTTAGAAGAATGAGAGGTGATCTCTTTGAAATATACAAGATTCTGAAGATGCTTGACAGGATAGACACAGAGAGGTTGTTTCCACTGACTGGGGAATCTAGTATACGGGGGCATAGTCTCAGGATAAGGGATCGATCATTTAGGACCGAGATGAGGAGAAATTTCTTCACTCAAGGTAGTGAAGCTTTGGAATTATCTACCCCAGAGAGCTGTGGATACTCCATCATTGAGTATATTAAAGGCAGATTTTGTGTCTCTCAGGGAATCAAGGGATATGGGGAGCAGGCAGGAAAGTGGAGCTGAGACATGATGATATTGAATGGTGGAGCAGACTTGAGGAGGCCATATGGTCTCCTCCTATTTCTTTTGTTCTCATGTGGAACAAATATGGGTAAATGGAGTTCAACCATCTAATACAATAATGGAACAGGCTCGAGAAGACTGAACAGCCTCTTCCTGTTGCTATGTTCCCATGGTGCTATATTGCCACTTCAAAGTTATAACACAAATACATATACTTTCCACAATAGATTTGGTTGCATTTGTGGAAAAAAACATGCTTTCTGGCAACATTTATTAATTAAACAGATGGTTCTTTCCATCAGTGAACAGAAAATAAAATCTGTTTATTCACCTAGTCCATTGATTTAGTCGATTGATCTTTCTTGCTTTTGTCATTCTGAAGCTGTATGTAATCTTCTGAACAACTTACAATATTGCACCGTGCCTTCACTAGTTACTGTTTGGTATTGTAATCTCGAAGACCACTCGAATATTAAGGTTATGCAATTTAGACAACAAAGTAGAAACTGAGGCTCATTAAAAATAACTAAATAACATTAAAAAAGCTCAACTATTTGGTTTCAACAGATTTCAGACTACATTGTTAAAAATTCAAAAGACAACAGAATACAGCAATAAAAGTTGAATATTACCATCATTCCACCATTTCTACTGCCATCAGAATTTCTGGACAGAAAGATCTACCTCCTGTAACAAAATCCAATTAACGTGCACTCTTGTCTGCATCCTTATATCATGCACAGCCCAATAACTTTCCATGGCTCCGATGTTGCCTTTTCTCCTTAAATACTTCTGAATTTACAATTGGGTGAGTGGGATTGCTAGTAAAATAGCACTCTTGTTACCAGCAGGATTTAAAAGGTCAAAAATCATACCAGATTAAAAAACAAAGAATGTGAATGTTTTCCACGAAGTAAAGTGAAGCATTTTAAGGCCCACAGCAAATATTACTTTTAAAAGGATCAGACCATCAACTATGACTAGGGACATGAATTTGACCATAAAATAATGGCTATGTTTAATTAATCCACTACAAAGATACCAAAATTTTTAAGCATCAGATTTTTATTCCAGGAGGATTTATGTTATATTCACAACTGGCCTGTTAAACATGTACCTCATTTAGATTTGATGACTTAGGGCTGCATATGCACTGAGGGGGCAGGAACCACAAATGTACCCCTGTAGGGAAAATCATCAGCCCAAAGTTTTATGGGGGTGCCCCCTTAATTGCAACCACAGGGGTGGGAATGGAGGCGGGACTACTCATGCATGGGTCTAATTTAAACAGGCCATGGCAGCCATTATTGTGGCTGCCATTTCACTGCTGTTACTTCAGACTGGAAAAGCAGAGATTGGAATTCAAGAAATGTCTCAGGAGAGCCAGAGGCCTGCAACCCAGGGCAGAGAAGCCCCTCCATTCTCTAATCTGAACTTGGAGATCCCCCTGAAGGATATAAGGAAGGGGAGGGAGATCCTCTTTACAGAGGGTGGCAGCAGGAGACCACCCACCCAGAGTAAACAGGTATGGATGGACATTGCTCACACAGTCAGCATATGAGCGGTCCACGGAAGTTGGATCCAGTGTCAGACGAGGTTCAATGACCTGATACACTCGGGAAAGGCGAGTGCAACCCCTCACCCTCAGGACAGGCCTCTGGTCATTCACCTTCCAGCAGACACCAGCTTCGAAGCCTCAGAGCGTATGCTGCTCCTGAACATGAACGAGTGTGCGCCCAGGCCATTTACAGACCCGTCAGAATGGCTCAAAGCTACAGTGCTGCTGAAGACTTGCCAGCACTAACACATGCAGTTCTAATGAATTGGAGCAGCTGGCATTGGCCATAGAGAACAGCAGTGCCTTATCTCTCTAATTTGTCCTTGCAGGCGAGATGGGCCCATAATGCACAGGAGAGGGCCCAGACTGGTGGAGGGGTGCCCTACCTTCGAGTCATAACAGCCATGCAGAAAGAAGCCATGGCAATAGCCAAGATCAGAGACCACGAGGTAGTAGGCTATGGCAAGATGGGCACTCATGGTGGGAATGGTGATTAGCGAGGCACTGTACTCATTAAGGGAGAGCCTTGCACTCCACCCTGTCTGACAGCAGAACAAACACACAGAGTTGCACTGGGAAACCTCAGAAATTTCTGTTCAAGGCGAGCTCCCATGATCTCATGTCTCCCACAGGTCGAGCCAAGGAGACCACCTCCCTCACTATCGCCGGACCAAGAGCAGTGGCAGCAGCTATGCTCTGAAGAGGCACGGTCACACCTTACAAGCACAATATTCACCAGTGCAGATACAGTGACCTTGGTGGGTCCTTGTGTGTTAGATAGGGCTGCACTGGGTGAGAAGCATGGCACTAATGAAGGAGGAGGTGCCAGAGGCAGAGACAGCATGTGCATCTCAGCCACAGGCAGAGACACATGAGCAGGCTGCCTCTGCCTCCCCCAAGGCCACAAAGGGAGTAGAAGTGGCTGAGCACAGAGGCCACAGTGTCGCACAGAGCACTGAGTGGATCACTGGCGTGTTGTCGAGTGGATCACTGGCGTGTTGTCTTCCACTAACTATGCACGGTTTTCTTTTGAACACCATGTAAATAATGACACTTTAAACCAGACACGCGAGCCTCCTTTTATGAATGGTGGAAAAAGAGATGTGATGTAGCGAAGGGGATCAAGAGTTTGTCAATGTTGACAGTGAAACCTCTTGGAAGACGTGCATCCTTCATTGGCAGTAAGAGTTGACTTGTTCCAGGCTTCATCTTCATTGGAAGTGTTAGCACAAGAAACTCTGAGTTCCATATCATGCCGCTCACCTTGGGTCAAGGGGATTAGTCGAAATGCTTCTGAATCAGATGATCCCTCACATAGAAACATAGAAAATAGGAGCAGGAGTAGTCCATTCGGCCTTCGAGCCTGCACCGCCATTCAATATGATCATGGCTGATCATCCAAACTCAGTATCCTGTTCCCACATTCTCCCTGTATCCCTGGATTCCATTAGCCCTAAGAACTTTATCTAACTCTTTCTTGAATATATTTAATGATTTGGCCTCAACTGCATTCTGTGGTATAGAATTCTACAGGTTCACCACTCTATGGGTGAAGAAATCCCTCCTCATCTCAGTCCTAAATGGCTTACCCCTTATCCTTAGATTGTGACCCCTCGTCCTGGACTGCCCCGCCATCGGGAATATCCTTCCTGCATCTTGTCTGTTTAGTCCTGTTAGAATTTTGTAGGTTTCTATGAGATCCCCTCTCACTCTTCTAAACTCTAGCGAATACAAGCCTAATCGACCCAATCTCTCTTCATACGTCAGTCCTGCTATCCCAAAAATCGGTCTTGTGAACCTTCGCTGCACTCCCTCCACAGCAAGAACATCCTTCCTCAGATAAGGAGACCAAAACTGCACACAATACTCCAGACGTGGTCTCACCAAGGCTTTGTATATTTGCAGCAAGACATCCTTGCTCCTGTACTCGAATCCTCTTGCTATGAAGGCCAACATACCATTTGCCTTCTTAACTGCCTTCTGCACCTGCATGCTTACTTTCAGCGACTGGTGCACAAGGCCACCCAGGTCTCGCTGCACCTCCCCTTTTCCCAATCTATCGCCATTCAGATAATAATATGCCTTTCTGTTTTTGCCACCAAAGTGGATAACCTCACATTTACCCACATTATACTGCATTTGGATAAATGTGAGGTTATCAACTTTGGTGGCAAAAACAGAAAGGCAGATTATTATGGCATCCTGACAAGACCCTTGAGCCATGTGCCGGGCCCGGAAACCTCCCAGTGCAGCAGTGGGACATCAATGCTCTGCATCTTCCCCCTCCGCCTCCTCGTCCTCTCATGAATTGTGTCCTTCCAGGGCCTCACCGTCCTCAGGGTCCACACCTCTCTGGAGGGCCATATTTTGGAGAGCATGGCAGACCACCACAATGAGCAAGACCCTTGCAGATGTATATTGCAGGGTGCCACATAACTGGTTCAGGCACCAGAAATGCATCTTCTGAAGCCCAATGGCCTCCCCAATGATCATCCTAGTGAGCAGATGGCTCTGGTTGTACCGCCTCGGTGCCTCTTCTGGGGCTCTCGTAAAGGCAGTAGTAGCCATCCTTTCAAGGGATATCCCTTACCCCATAAAATCCATCCACGGTGGAGTGAAGAGCTGCAACAGCTTTGACTGGCTGAGATGAAGGACTCATGTCAGTTGCCAGGAAAGCGAGCGTACACATGGAGGAAGCTCTTGCTGTGGTTGCAGACCAGCTGACATTGAGGGCGTGGAAGGCCTTCCTGTTGATCAACTTGAGTGACTGGTCAGTGGGTGCCTTGATAGCCACATGGGTGCAGTTAATGACGCCTTGCACCCTAGGGGAATCCAGAAATGGCAGCAAAACCCATTGCTCTCTGTGCTTGCAAGGCTGTGCTGTCTGGAATTGAATGTACTGTCCGGCTTTGGCAAAGAGGGCATCAGTGACCTGTGAGATGCAGTGGTGTGCAGCCGTCTGAGACCTGTGAGATGCAGAGGTCTGCAGCTGATCCTTGGTAGAAGCCAGGAGCAAGTCCAAGGCCAGTGACTTCGATGGCTACTGGCAAGGCATGGCAACCAGTGCTGCAACGAGGGCACAGATGTCTGTGACCATCTGCCTGGATAGGCACATCTCCTGCAGCACTAGTTCTTTTTTTTTTGTGCCGATAGGTCCTTTGCTGAGGATATGACCTCAGTGTCCTTTTTGCCCCTCGACCCTCTCCTCTTGCCCTCCTGATGCCCAGGGCTCTGCACTTCCTGTGGAAGGTATCTCTGCTCGCTGCCACTGGGCCCAAAATCTGGAAGTCGTGCCTCCATTACCAGCTGCAGCCTTCTTTGTGCTTCTAATTGTGTTAGTCAGCCTTGCCGCCCCCCCCCTTCTGCCCCCGTGATGCGCCACTGCACTGCCCAAGCACTTATTGCCCACTCTCACCTGTTATGAGCCGATGGCACCTGTCTCCCAATAAGCGAGTCCCCCTCTGTACCATTCACCCTTTCATGTGGCCCAACTAATTTGATGGGCTCCTGTCTGTCTGCATTCAGCTGATCTGCCCCAGCCACCTCGTGCAGCCCATGCACCCCCATGAAAATCATATGTGCCTTAATGAGCTCTCAATGAACTCCAGCAATCTTAATTGGCCTTCATAATGGATCGGGTGAGATTTTGTAGCTGCCCTGGCAAAACTGGCCAGTGCTGGCAACAGCAGAGAAACTGGCATGTCAGTTGGTGCAGGTATTTTTGGCCCCTGCCCACCTCGTTCCCAGCCCGAGCTGGACCTGAAAATTAAGCCCTTAGTCTGGAGACTTCTATGATAATGGGTGTTATTTAACTGACAGGCAGAAATTGTAGGTTTTTGGGTAACTGAGATATCTAATTTATTCATACAAATGTCAACATTATATAAAAAATGTGCAGTTCAGAACATATAACCCTGTAATTAAACTCAAAAGTGTTGGCAGTAATTGGTATAATTTGCATTAAACTCATTTAAATGTTTGACAGCAGGAAGCCCCAATTTATTGCAACAAACCTGCTAATTTAAATGACTTCAAATGATATTATAAACTTATGTTCGAAGAAATTTTAACATTCTATGTCACCTTTCACATGTCGTATCTTGGATTCCGTTACAGTATTTATTTTGAATGAGCAGCATGGTTTTGATAGCAGTGTTTATATATAAAGAATCTATAACTGAAAACTACAATAAACTTATAAAATATCTGGAAACAATACAAAGTGCAATTGCATTACTAAACCATGACATACTGAGGTAGATTTCCACTGTCACTCTCCTCCAGCCAGCAAAGAATGGTGGACCAACCCATTTTGAGAGCTGTGCCTCACTAACATAGGGCCGGTGGGCTGTGGGTGGAAAACAAGCACTCCAGGGCAGCCCGCTGGCTCTGGACAACTGCAATATCAACCAGACCAGCTGGCCTCACGGTCAAACATTAGGTGGGTCGGGGGGGGGGAGAGGAAGAGCCCAGTGTGGCAGTGGCCCAGGTTGTTTTTGTGGAGCATTCTTGCTGCTCCCAGCCAACAAAAATATATTTAAACCTAACTGCTGGGCTCCTCTTTCAGTCCACTGCCAGCTGTTTCTGGGTTGACATGTGCACAGTTTCATTCTGCCCAGTGCTGCCCTAAAATAGAAATCTAGATTCTATGTACGCCATAGTACCCCAATTAATATTAAAAAGAGCCTACTATTTGATTCAGGCCAGTGCATTAGTCAGCCAGTAGTAGGGTCTAAGGAAGATAGGGATGCCAGGTGTGAGGCCTCAACCTCTCCCATATTAAGTCTGGAATCTGATCAAACAGGTTACCAAAGTCCAAATAATTGTATTATAATAAATGAAGAGTTTTGTCTTCAAACCGCACTGTCATATATTTGCTAACTAAATAAGTTATTAAAAAAAGCTGATCTTCCTTTGAAGCCCTTGAGCCATTAGCTGGAGTCTTGAGTCAGTGTAATAATCCACTCAAGCTGCTTTATGATTTGGAAAAAAGTTCAAAACCTTCTCTCGATACATATTATCTTTACATGGAACCAGTGGCTCACACTTGCAGAGCTGGTTTTCAGATAAATTTGTCAAATAACATTTTTGGTCCAAATTATACAACACTATTTAACAAATTACATGTAGAATGCAACTCCATTGAGAGTTAAAAAAAAGACACACTTGACATATCTTCAGAACATGCATTTGTTTTGCAATGTTGGATTACTTTTGAAGGGCAATCACCGATTATGTAGGCAAATACAGCAACCAATTTATTTACAAGGTCCCACAAACAGTAAATGGGCAAATGAAGGAATGCATTTGCCAAACATTTCAGCTTGGAATAGAAAGCATGTTAATCATAAGATGATGAATACTGAACTACTTGCATCAAATTTCTTGCTTCATGGAATTTGTACTATTGTGTAAATAACTGGACACAAATACATAATATATATACACACACACACACAAAATAGTATTGCCTGTAAAGTGGTGCAGCAAAAATCTGCACTTTTGAAATTTTAATACCATAATTTTAATCATCTGTTTCAAATATGCTCACTTTGAAAGTGTAATGCTACAATTACGTTATATCATCTCAGTGCTTCAAGAAACGGATAGATTTAAACTTCGACACATTCTACACACCCACATTAAAATCAACATTATGCAAAATTACAGTGTTAAGCTGTCACCTTTATACGCTGCAGAAGTGACAATCGCAACTGTACAATATTGCAATTTAAGGTTAAAATGTCAGAATTATTCTAAATATGCTCAGAAAAGTCCAGTAGGCAACACTTTAAAAGTAGTAGTTTCTGTAAAATAATTCATTTTCCAGTATGTACTTCAACTCTATCAATATGTGTAAAATATTTGTGAGCTTGTCTTTACATTTTAGAAAGCCTGAAATACAAAACATATTTTAAAAACACCAGTTAGTTAATTCAATTTTACATTGCTGTGTCTACAAATGACTTCAGGGAAACTGATATACCAGAAATATTGGATAATCTTCCGATTACTGAAACTGCAGACTTTAGCTATTTCCATTATGGCAATACTGCAGTTCTGTGACTTACAGTACTATCGTAAACGTACAATTAGTTGCTTTAACATCAGTTGAACAAAGAAAAATCAGTTTTGTAGATAAGGTAATAAATTTAAAGAGTCATGAACTTGGCTGTTCTCAAGCTTGCACCTTTGAACAATAATTTTCTACCATAGTTTTCTTGCTCAACAAAAGAATCATAGTGGCATGTTGGGGAAAAAAAAGCTTTGTTGAAATTGGGTACATGCAAAAACAAAATAAAATGCCTTAAAGTTGTTTTTAAAAACCAAAAGGTATCTGATTTGTATTCTTAATCATGGAAGCTCTATTTGCAATTGATAGTTACTGGTCTTAAATTAGAACAGAATCTTTTATGCAGTGCTCTGAGCATAGTATCAAGGAAAGCATTGGTCAGAAGCTACAAGAGCATGAAGAGAACTCCTTTGATGTGTAGGATGCCTAATCTATTATCAATATTCTTAGCATTTGCACCTAGAGGATGGCAAAAAGGAAAAGGAGGTGATGTTATGCTGATAAGGGATGGGCTCAGTACATTAGTGAGGGAGGATCTCAGATCAGAACAACAAAATGTGGAATCTGCTTGGGTGCAGCTAAGAAACAGCAAGGGGCAGCAAACATTGGTAGGTGTTGTTTATAGGCCACCAAATAGTATGATAGTGTGGGACACGGCATTAATCAGGAGATGTTCCTGTGAAAATGAGGGATAGAAATGGCAAGATTAGGGAACCATGGATGACAGGTGAAATTGTGAAACTAGCTAAGAGGAAAAAGGAAGCATACATAAGGTCTAGGCGGCTGAAGAAAGACGAAGCTTTGGAAGAATATCGGGAATGTAGGACCAATCTGAAACGAGCAATTAAGAGGGCTAAAAGGGGTCATGAAATATCTTTAGCAAACAGGGTTAAGGAAAATCCCAAAGCCTTTTATTCACATATGAGGAGCAAGAGGGTAACTAGAGAAAGGATTGGCCCACTCAAGGACAAAGGAGGAAAATTATGCGTGGAGTCAGAGAAAATGGGTGAGATTCTAAACGAGTTCTTTGCATCGGTATTCACCGAGGAGAGGGACATGACGGATGTTGAGGTTAGGGATAGATGTTTGATTACTCTAGGTCAAGTCGGCATAAGGAGGGAGGAAGTGTTGGGTATTCTAAAAGGCATTAAGGTGGACAAGTCCCCAGGTCCGGATGGGATTTATCCCAGGTTACTGAGGGAAGCGAGAGAGGAAATAGCTGGGGCCTTAACAGATATCTTTGCAGCATCCTTAAACACGGGTGAGGTCCCGGAGGACTGGAGAATTGCTAATGTTGTCCCCTTAATTAAGAAGGGTAGCAGGGATAATCCAGGTAATTATAGACCGGTGAGCCTGACATCAGTGGTAGGGAAGCTGCTGGAGAAGATACTGAGGGATAGGATCTGTTCCCATTTGGAAGAAAATGGGCTTATCAGTGATAGGCAACATAGTTTTGTGCAGGGAAGGTCATGTCTTACCAACTTAATAGAATTCTTTGAGGAAGTGACAAAGTTGATTGATGAGGGAAGGGCTGTAGATGTCATATACATGGACTTCAGTAAGGCGTTTGATAAGGTTCCCCATGGTAGGTTGATGGAGAAAGTGAAGTCGCATGGGGTCCAGGGTGTACTAGCTAGATGGATAAAGAACTGGCTGGGCAACAGGAGACAAAGAGTAGCAGTGAAAGGGAGTTTCTCAAAATGGAGACGTGTGACCAGTGGTGTTCCACAGGGATCCGTGCTGGGACCACTGTTGTTTGAGATATACATAAATGATTTGGAGGAAAGTATAGGTGGTCTGATTAGCAAGTTTGCAGACGACACTAAGATTGGTGGAGTAGCAGATAGTGAAGGGGACTGTCAGAGAATACAGCAGAACATAGATAGATTGGAGATTTGGGCAGAGAAATGGCAGATGGAGTTCAATCCGGGCACATGCAAGGTGATGCATTTTGGAAGATCCAATTCAAGAGTGAACTATACAGTAAATGGAAAAGTCCTGGGGAAAATTGATGTACAGAGATATTTGGGTGTTCAGGTCCATTGTTCCCTGAAGGTGGCAACGCAGGTCAATAGAGTGGTCAAGAAGGCATACGGCATGCTTTCCTTCATCGGACGGGGTATTGAGTACAAGGGTTGGCAGGTCATGTTACAGTTGTATAAGACTTTGGTTCGGCCACATTTGGAATACAGCGTGCAGTTCTGGTCGCCACATTGCCAAAAGGATGTAGATGCTTTGGAGAGGGTGCAGAGGAGGTTCACCAGGATGTTGCCTGGTATGGAGGGCGCTAGCTATGAAGAGAGGTTGAGTAGATTAGGATTATTTTCATTAGAAAGATGGAGGTTGAGGGGGACCTGATTGAGGTGTACAAAATCATGAGAGGTATAGACAGGGTGGTTAGCAAGAAGCTTTTTCCCCCAGAGTGGTGGATTCAATTACTAGGGCTCACGAGTTCAAAGTGAGAGGGGAAAAGTTTACGGGGCATATGCGTGGAAAGTTCTTTACGCAGAGGGTGG
The DNA here is from genome assembly GCF_036365525.1 of Heterodontus francisci. Taxonomy (NCBI): domain Eukaryota; kingdom Metazoa; phylum Chordata; class Chondrichthyes; order Heterodontiformes; family Heterodontidae; genus Heterodontus; species Heterodontus francisci. Next base: position 41,769,002 of record NC_090400.1, read on the forward strand.
TGGGTGCCTGGAACGCGTTGTCAGCGGAGGTGGTAGACGTGGGCACGATAGCGTCTTTTAAGATGTATCTAGACAGATACATGAATGGGCAGGAAGCAAAGAGATAAAGACCCTTCGAAAATAGGCGACAGGTTTAGATAGAGGATCTGGATCGGCGCAGGCTTGGAGGGCCGAAGGGCCTGTTTCTGTACTGTAATTTTCTTTGTTCTTATTAGAGAAGCATGTAGCATGGGTAATACAGTAATTATGGGTGAATTCAATCTGCATATAGGCTGGGTAAACCTAATGAGCACTAATGCTGTGGAGGATGAGTTTCTGGAGTGTGTTAAGGATAGTTTTCTAGAGCAGTATGTTGAGGAACCGACTCGAGGACAGGCTAATTTAGATCTAGTATTATGTAATGAGAAAGGGCTAATTAATAACCTTGCTGTAAAAGAACCTTTAGGGATGAGTGAGCATAATATGATAGAACTTTACATTATGGTTGAAAGTGAGGTAGTTCAATCTGAAGCCAGGGTATTAAATTTGAACAAAGGAAATTATGAAGGGGCAAATTAGCTGAGGTGGCTTGGGAAAATACATTGAAAGGTATGACAGTACATAAGCAATGGATAATCTTTAAAGAATTATTGCATAGTTTACAGCAATGTTACATTCCTTCAAAGCACAAAAACCCAAAAAGAAAAGTCAATCAACCATGGCTAATAAAGCAAGTTAAGGATTGTATAAGATTAAAAAAAAGGCCTATAAAGTTGTCAGAAATAGTAGTAAACTTGAGTGTTGGAGGATTGTAGAAACTGTTAAAGAAAGGGAGAATAGAATAAGAACATAAACTAGCATAAAACAAAAACGGACTGCAACAGGTACGTAAAAAGGAAACATTTTGGTTGAGACAAATGTGGGTCCATTACAGGCAGAGTCAGAAGAATTTATAATGGGGAATAGAGAAATGGCAGAGAAGCTAAATGATTACTTTGTGCCTGTCTTCACTGAGGAAGATACAAGAAATCTCCCAGAATTAGAGATCCAGGGGCCTAGGCAGAATGAGGAATTGAAGGAAATACATATTAATAAGAAGGTTGAATTGGAGAAATTACAGGGCCGAAGGTTGACAAGTCCCCGGGACCTGATATTCTGCATCCCAGAGTGTTGAAAGAGGTAGCTATGGTGATGGTGGATGTATTGATGATCATCTTCCAAAATTCTATGGATTCTGAAATAGTTTCTGCAGATTGGAAGGTTGCAAATGTCACCCCACTATTTAAGAAGGGAGGAAGAGAGAAAACAGGAAACTACAGAGCTGTTAGCCTTACATAAGTAGTAGGGAAAATGCTAGAATCTATTCTAAAGAATGTGATAAATGGACACTTGGATAATGATGATCTGATTGGGCATAGTCAACATGGATTTATGAATGGGAAATCATGTTTGATGAACCTGTTGGAGTTTTTTGAGAATGTTACGAACAGAATTGATAAAGGGGAGTCAGTGGACGGAGTATACGTGGATTTTGAGAAGGCTTTTCATAAAGTCCCCCACAGGAGGTTGGTTAGCAAAATTAAAACACATGGGATAGGAGGTTGTCATGCAGGCCCCCACCTGCTAAGAATGAGGCACATTGGTTTTGTCATATGAACATTGATTTTGAACTGTTGCTGGAGCAAGAAAATTACTTGAACAGATCAGCCGTGGCTGGAAAAAAAAATCTACATACCAACAGACAGTGCTTGTGCAGACAAAGGACCCTTCCCTGACAAATTCAACCCACAATGGATGTTGATCACTGGACAGTGAGTCATAGGGTCATACAGCACAGAAACAGGCCCTTCGGCCCATCATGTCTGTACCAGCCATCAAGCACTCATCATTCTAATTCCATTTTCCAGCACTTGGCCCGTAGCCTTGTCTGCTATGGCGTTTCAAGTGCTCATCTAAATACTTCTCAAATGTTGTGAGGGTTCCTGCCTCAACCGAGGGGGTGGGGTAACACATTCCAAGGCCTGCTGGGGAATGTTATCCAGAGGCTAGGACTGGCTGGATCAGCTAGTCACATGACTAACTGGCTGTACCAGGGGTTTTTTGAACTAGCCACAGAGAGCTTGAACTGAGAAAGACTGTTTGCTCCTGGACTGAAAGGATCTCTCCTGTCTGCTCCCATCTCTTTCTCACAAGCCTCTGAAGACACATGAACCTGAAGAGAGAAAAGTCTCCTACAGCGAACAAGGTTTAAGAAGAATACTGGGCTCCAACAAAAAGCAAGATCTACCTACGATCAAGGACCCTACAGTGAGCTCGAAGAACCATAACAAAAACTTTTCAGATCATGCCTTAAACCTTTCAACTTTATTTTTCTTCTGCTCTTTTCCATCTCTATTTGCATGTGCGTATCGCATATGCATGCTAGCATGGGCGCGTCGTGCATCCGTAGGTATCAACCGAATTAGAGTTTAAGTTCAAGTTTAATAAATTTCAACTTTTCTTCTTTAAACCTGGGTAACATGGAAGACAAATTTGTAGAGTGTATCAGGGATTGTTCCTTGGAACAATACGTTGCAGAACCTACCCGGGAACAGGCTATTTTAGATTTGGTAATGTGTAGTGAGGTAGGATTAATAAGAGATATTGCAGTTAAGGGTCCTCTGGGGGAAGCGATCATAACATGGTAGAATTTCAAATTCAGTTTGAGGGTGAGCAGCTCGGGTCTCAAACCAGTGTATACAACTTAAACAAGGGAAATTACAGAGGTTTGAAGAAAGAATTGTCTAAAGCAGGCTGGGAAAATACACTAAAGGGAAAGTCAGTAGATGAGCAGTGGTAGACTTTTAAGCAGGTATTTCATAACGCTCAGCAAACATTTATTCTGGTCAGAAGAAAGGACTCGATGAGAACGATGAACCACCCGTGGATAACAAAAGACTTTGAGGAGAGTGTCAAATCAAAAACAAAGGCGTACAAAGCGGCGAAAGCTAGAGGATTGGGAATTTTTTTTCAAAAACAGATGATGACTAAAAAACGAATAAGAGGGAGAAAACTGATGAGTAAATTGGCAAGAAATATAAAAACAAACAGAGGGTATATAAAAACGAAGAGTGTAGCTAAACTAAGTGCGAGACCCTTAGAGGATGAGACTGGGGAATTAATAACAGGGAACAGGGAAATGGCAGATAATTTAAACCAATATTTTGCATCAGTCTTTACGGTGGAGGACACTATAAACATCCCAACAATAATAGATGAGCAAAGTGGAAATGGGCGGGAGGAAATTGGAATTTTGGCCTTTATTGCTAGGGGGTTAGAGTTTAAAAATAGGGAAGTCTTGTTTCAACTGTACAGGGTGTTGGTGAGGCCACAGCTGGAGTGCTGCGTAGAGTTTTGGTCCCTGTATTTAAGGAAGGATATACTAGCATTGGAGGCAGTTCAGAAAAGGTTCACTAGGCTGATTCCTGGGATGAGGGGGTTGACTTGTCAAGAATGGCTAAACAGGTTAGGCCTTTATTCATCGGAGTTTAGAAGAATAAGAGGTGATCTTATTGAAACATATAAGATTCTAAGGGGGCTTGACAGGGTAGATGTTGAGAATATGCTTCCACTGGTGGGAGAATCTCAAACTAGGGGACACAGTTAAGAATAAAAGGGTCACACATTTAAAACTGAGATGCGAATGAATTTCTTCTCTGAGGGTGGTGAGTCTCTGGAATTCTCTACCTGAGAGTTGTGGAGGCTAGGTCACTAAATCTATTTAAGGAGGAGATAGATAGATTTTTGAAATCTTGGGGAGTCAAGGGTTATGCGGAGCAGACCCGAAACAGTTGAGGCCTGGGACAGATCAGCCATGATCTTATTGAACGGCGGGACAGGCTTGAGGGGCTGAATGGCCAACTCCTGCTCCTATTTCTTATGTTCTTACATTCTTAACCTAAGAAAACCTGTTTGTACTGGTTTCCTTGCCTCATAATTGGAAAGCAGTGTACAAAGATTCACCAAGGGGGAGCTAAAAACAATGGTGTGTTTAAAATTAAACTCTGTTACGGTAAGACCAGGTGAAGGCCACCTTTCTCATCTGGTCGTAACTGAGGTAATATACTGGCATGGATTAAGGATTGGTTAAGAGGCAGAAAACAAAGAGTAGGAATAAATGGGTCATTCTCGCATTGGCGGCCGTGACTAGTAGAGTACCACAAGGATCAGTATTTGGGCCCAGCTGTTCACAATATATATCAGTGATTTGAATGTGGGGACCAAATGTAATATTTCCAAGTTCACAGATGACACAAAACTAGGTAGGCACAGGTGTTGTGAGGAAGATGCAACGCGGCTTCAAGGGGATTTGGACAGACTTAGTGAGTGGACAAGAACATGGCAGATGGAATATAATGTGGAAAAATGTGAGGTTATCCACTATGGTAGGAGGATCAGATGTGCAGAGTATTTCTTAAATGATAAGAGATTAGGAAGTGTAGATGTACAAAGGGACCTGGGTGTCCTCGTCAATAAGTCACTGAAAGCTAACATGCAGGTGCAGCAAGCAATTAGGAAGGCTAATGGTATGTTAGACTTTATTGCAAGAGGATTTGAATACAGGAGTAGCAAAGTCTTGCTGCAATTGTATAGAACCTTGGTTGGACTGCACCTGGAGTACTGTGTGCAGTTTTGGTCCCCTTACCTTAGGGAGGATATTATCACCATAGAGGGAGTGCAACGAAGGTTATCCCCGGAATGGTGGGACTGTCCTATGAAGACAGACTGGGAAAACTGGGACTGTATTCTCTTAGAGTTTAGAAGAATGAGAGGTGATCTCATTGAAACCTACAAAATACTTAAAGGGATAGATGCAGTCAGATGTTTCCCCTGGTTACGAAGTCTAGAACCAGGGGATACAATTTCAAAATAAGGGGGAAGCCACTTCAGACAGAGATGAGGAGAAATTTCTTTACTGAGAGGGTTGTGAATCTTTGGAATTCTCTACCCCAGAGGACTGTAGAAGCTCAGTCATTGAGAATGTTTAAAGCAGAAATTGACAGATTTCCAAATACCAATGACATAAAGGGATATGGGGATAGTGTGGGGAAAAAGGCAATGAAGTGGATGATCAGCCACGGTCGTATTGAATGGCGGAGCAGGCTCGATGGGCTGAATGACCTACTCCTGCTCCTACGTTCCTATGTGCCTAAAATATTGCTGGCCCTAATCAATGCTTGTGAAAATCCTTAAGCAGATAATGTATGAATTTGATTTATGATATAAAGATAAACTTCATAAATGTAATCCTGCCATTCGTAATGGAGAAGGTATTTAAGGCCAGGTGGACTTGCAAGGCGACAATGAACCGACTTGAAAATCATAGAGGATCCTTTTCAGCAATTAACTAATTGTCTCAGCATTCGGGAGTGGGGTGGGGGAAGAACCATCGAGAATACAATTACTGTAGGAAGTGAGAAGCAGAAAGGACAATAAAATTGACAGTGATTTCAACAATATCAAAATTAGCCTGAGTAGAAATTTTTCTTGTGATATCATTCTCCCAACCCCATTGGTTTGTTTTTTTTTGCTGCATGGAGGATTAGTCTATGACCACTAAGCAAATAAAGGGTTTAGCTAATTCACTATTAATTTCTCCCCACCTTCCCAAAACACACAAGCAAAACTGCATATTAAGAATGCAACCAAGTCAAACATAGCACTTTAAAAGAGAGGAAAACATAAGATTTTGCTGTCTTAAGCATGATCAAGCATTTACCAGCAACCAACTAGATTTAAGTTCAGTAATCAGAACCAGGCTTGAGACACAGCTGCATCACTTGTTCCACCATAAATACAACAAAATCTGATCATAGCATATCGTAGCTTAATGCTGGCTTTGATGTCTTAGTCTAAAAGCATCTAGTGCAAACTTTGGCACATGCTGTATATGGTTAATAACCAATGATACGTGAAATGATTTCTAAAGCAACAACTTGAAACAACTTCAAAGAAATATTACCAACAAATGAAAACACTTGTATCTCTAATATCTATGGTTTCTACATGCCCAATTCTTCTAAATCATGAGATTAACCCACAGTATTAACCAATACTATTCATTGTCAACTTCAAAGTCATTTAAACTGTACTGACTTTTTTTAAAAAAGGAGCTAGATTCTTCATAGCAAAACTATTCCAAAGAAGTTTGACTGTGCCAGAGTAAAAACATTTCATTTTTATGCAATTCAACTCAGTACAAGAAGAATTCAGAAATTTAGAACAGTATCAAAATCTAATCTGACTAACTGACTTCAAATACAAGGTAAAAGAATTCAGTACTACCTGCCAGATACAAAATAAAACTAAACTAAGTCAATGCATTAGCTATATATAGTTGCAAATTTTTAATGATTAAGAGATACTTTAGAATACATCAACTCATAAAATAGTGAAGAGGAAAATTCCAAATGCTGGAAATCTTTAAAAAGAGTCAGCGTCTGAAGATACCCAGGAAAAAGGATGTTAAAAATTTAGGGGGATGTCTCAAAGATTGTTAATTTCTCTCTAGACACCAACAGATGTGCAACATATTTCCAATATTTTCTATTTTTATTTCAACTTTTAAAAGTACCCAGTTATACCACTTGTTTTGCGAACCATGAAATGTTTACCATGTTTATTTAGCAATAAGTGCCGTTGGTTCCTTGTTCGAGGGGCAAAAATATAAACACTTGCAGTCTATTTTTCTTGCTTATCTGCTCAAATTATTCATTTTAGAAATCATCCTATTTACCCGACTAAGGCCTATGTGGTAACTGCTCTTCTCCAAATCCAGCGACTCCAGAAGTTCTTCTACTGCCTAAAAGTGTAAAAGAAACATTTGTGAATATCAAGTGCCGGTTAAACGACATTTCTTTTCAAAATTTACCCTTATGTAGTGTACCTTCGCTAAGCGGTCTGAATTTTACTGTAAGGACACTGCGAATAAAAAATATGGTTTTAAAGACAAACTCTCTGCTATTCAAGGGTTCTTGCCTTTTTTTTTGCTTACCTCATGCACCAACTGTAATCAAAAGTGTGGCTGTACAGCCCTCCAACAGTTTGACTTTGGAGATGAATTGAGTACTGATTATTCTGCCTCCGATTTATGTGGGAGCTCCCCTATCTGCACTGGCACCCTCTTCACCTGTACCAGCTGTAATACGACTAGTAGTAGCCTGAGTTGACCACGTTTAGTTTCAAAAACATTTTTAATTGGAGAACAGAAGAGAACCCCAAAATAAGTTTTGACATGACAAGCAAATCATGTCATTTGATTCCTATCTTAAAATATTAAGCAACCTAGTAATTTATTACAACTTTGGCAAGTTTATCATTTTTATTGATTCTTTGGATATAGAGTGCATTGTAATATTTATATTTAAATTATTACTTCGGAAGTTTCATTTAATTTTGTTAACTACATCTCTGCATAACATACTCAAAATACACAAAAGTAAGAACCAATACATCAGACTGGTTTCAGTAAGAAAGATGACAACACTGCTAAATAATCACTTTTAATAGTCCATGCACAAACATGTTTCAAATTAAGTTAATAGGTAACTCTTCATTACTTTTAAACAAACAGTTAAACTTGTGCTTACAGTTGAAACATTTCAACTTTAATGCCTCCATGGGAAAAAGACAATTGCAATGGCTTGGATCAAATAGTGAGAATGCCTGAAGCTCCTGTATGCAACACTTGGTTTGCCTCTCATAAATTGTTTGTGCTAGCTTTACAATGCTTTAAACAGAGGGTCCAAACACTGCATCCTAAAGAGGCTTTTGTGTTCATCAGTTGCCACAGTGATGAGTGCACGACACAACAAGTACTGCCTTATATGGAGGGTTCCTTTTGTGTATCATTTTTCACTGGTACTATGTGCCTGCAGTTTCAAAATTATGTTCCACAGATAGTTAACAATTCAATAAATACTGATTCACATGAATGAGTATGGTTGGTCAACCACCCCACCCCACCAACTCCAACAATTAACTGTTCTAACGATTTGATTTTTCTTAAATAAGATGAGATGCAAAATTTTTGTCTACTTCTATCTCAACCACCACAATGTGAATTAATCCTCTATACTATGGAATATAGTAAACAAGCCAGCCAGTAACCACAGTTAATTAAGTTCTCCAGTTTTTATCCAGAACAAAAGGAATAGAGCTCAACACCAACCCATTTTCAATTATTTACCTAATTTACATAGAAAACAATTTAATTTATTATGCTATGAATGCTGGACTTTGTAACATGATTATGTTATAAAAACTGATTTTTAAAAGTTTAAGTTGGTGTCAGAGAAGTGAGGTGACCTCACACCCAAACTGCTTAAAGACAAGACAGAAATCTTGGTTACCAGGACAACAGAGAACACAAATCAAACACTTTTTTTTTTAAAAAACAGAGACTGCAGGAGTATAACACCTGAACAACAATGCGTTTCACCCTCCCAGACTTTCAGGTTGTAAAACAAGGAGTCAGTGATTCTGAGAATGCAAATGTGCATGGCAGCTGCTAACATCCGGAAACAGTGGAAGGTACAGGTGGCTCTACTGAAGCCAGACTTCTGGACTGTGCATATTGGAAAAGGACAATGAGCTACTGACTTTTGATTCCAGAAAAATTTGGCAGATTTTCTGAAGGCAGACAGGCTGTGAGAAAGGAAAACAGCAGTCGCAGCCTCAGAGAGGGCTGTAAGAAAGGAAGACAACCAGTAGTGGCAGCCTCAAGAAACAGAGGGAACCTCTGCTCTCTGAGAAGACTGATATAGAAAAAGGCTGCAAAGAGTTGAACCTATTTTTTTTTTTTAAGTTGAAGTTTGCAGAGAAGGAAAAGACCAAAAGGATCCCCAAGGGATCACCTTATTCATGCATGTCCAGGTCGAATGTGCTTGAAGAAGTGAGCAAAGACGAAATTTACTTTGAAAAAGAGGAGATCCAACCCATTGCAACTGGGAAGAATTTGGGACTTTTAACCTCAAAGATTTCACCAACAAAGAGGACAGTGTAATATATCAATGTGGTGTGAGGTTTTCAAGTGTTTTAATAAGTAAATTCCTTTCTATGTATTTGGGATATCAGCTACTTACAAAGTACAATTTAGTTAATGGGAACAAAAACAAGAAATGCTGGATTCACTCAGCAGGTCTGGCAGCATCTGTGGAAAGAGAAGCAGAGTTAACGTTTCGGGTCAGTGACCCTTCTTAGTTAATGGGAACGTCTTTTAGTTTAGTTGTCAGTAATTAAAGATTTAAAACATGAAATCTTGTCGAGCAATTCTTTAAATTGGTCTGGGGATTCATATTTCGTATTTTAACATCAACAGTCTCGCTGAGGTCATAACAACTAATGCACATTATTTGTAGCATTGCACTTTTCTCCCTGGGTCAGGTCATGCAAATACATGCACTCCTGTGACAACAAAAAAATATATACATTTACAGTTTTAGCCCCATAAGCAGCAATCCTGTATATTTTGGGTCAGGATGCGGCAAACTAAAGGTGATACCTAACCATATTGCTCCAAGAAAACTCATGCAACTGAAGACATTAAATTAACTAATGTCAATTAGTCAACTCTGCTTCTCTCTCCACAGATGCTGCCTGACCTGCTGAGTATTTCCAGCGGTTTCTATTTTTATTAGATTAAATTAACAGCCAACCAAGACTTGGCTCAACTTTTGATGTACAGGTGAAAGAGAAAGGAGACTTGGGTCAGTAATTTGTATGTCAGAGACTGTGAAGCAAGAAATCTACAGTAGTGCAGGCAGGATGAGAGATTTTGCTCTAGGTCACTAATCCATTTATTTTCCTACAAGTGTTTACATTGCTACTGCAAAATCTGGTTTTATGCAATTTTGCTTTGTGTAACTAGAGTAGAAATTACTAGTTTGGGTTAACCCATAGAAAGCTACAACATTTTTTTGTATATCAAAATCACAGATACCAGTACTTTGCATGTTCAAATAATATATTCTAATTGTCTTTTAATGCTGGAAATTATTATGGTTCAGATAGTGATTTTGGAAAAACATTTAGGACGAATATAACAATTTTTTAAAACAGATTTGAGACGCTGTTAAACAACATTTTGCCTCAACATTTATTTTCTCGACTAAATTACTGAGTGTTACGGCCATGTGGTGCAAAATGGGTGGTTCCCGCTGTTCAACTCCCCACCTGACTGCAGCAAGTGCCTTTTGTTCAGGGTTTAATCCCTTGGTGTTTTATTTTTCAAATGAAGAGACAGCGACAGGTTTTCTTGTAGGTTTAAAGAACAGAAAATCACTTGTTTATTGATCAATACACCTTATCCCGAAATTGTCGTAACGCATCCACTCACACATTTGCTTGCTGGCGCGCACACGCACACACAAAGAGACAGACAGAGAGGGAAAAAAGGGAGTGATTTTTAGTTGGGGTAGGGGTGAGAGGTTGCGATAAACCTGTTGAATTCTCTTGGAAATCAAGTTCTCGATGGGTGCAGGCCTGAGATGATTGTAGATTTCTCTCTTGACTGAACGTTCATTTGAAGAAAATGGATCACTTCTAGTTCATTGTTGTCCAGTGTTGATGTAGGATTCTACAGCCTTCTGGCTTACTGGAAAACAAGCTGCTGGATGTTACTTCTCTTGCTCTCTCTCTCTCTCTCTCTGGAGTCTCACTCTCTAGGCTGTCTTTTTTTTTTAAAAAAGGTAAAGCTGTGTTACATCTCACCTCCTGGTAGGAGACGCTCTGGTAACTTCCTCAAGATGATCGCACAATGGCCCAATACGTGGTTACTTAACACCTTCTTTGTTTCAGAAGACATTCAATCCTGGAATGTTTTAGCATGGGTGTAGGATGGGTTCAAATGACACCTCTTAGCTTTGAAGATTTGCCCTTTGTCCTTTTCAGACAGTTTGAATACACAAAGGCCACGGTGACCAATTTGGATGCGTTGTTCGCTTTTTAAAATAAATGTTCATATTTTAAAAAGAAAGTCCGTTTTTATAACTCTTCAGATTTTGTTCACGAGTGTTGTATCATCGCACTTCTGTGGTTGGATTTTGCTCGGTGGAGCTGGGGAGTGGGGGGAGGAACAGAGAATCAGAGAGGCAGCGGCTGCCACGGAACCAGACGCCAGGATTGCTGGACCCGATCATCCTGGGGGCAGAATAAGGTGATGCTGGCCTTACCACCCAGAGGCCAACTGAGGTCCTATTGATGGACAATTAAGGGCCTCTTCCCGAAGCCACCGGGATCTTATCAGACGCCTTGGAAAACGAGGCACCTTCCTGCAGGCCTGGGGGAAGGGGTGGCGGCTCTCCTTCACGGGCAATTTGTGGCCCACGAAGGACTCACCCACACTCAGAGAAACACTGTATCCTATCGGAGCCCCCCACCCCCCATCTCCAGGGCCTTCCAGACTAGCCCCGGTGACCCTGCAGCACCTACCCCAGGTCTGGGGTTCAAACGTCAGGCCTGGGTCCGAGGCCTCTGCAGTACGGGCCACTGCTCTTGGTAGCGCTGCCGATACAGTTGAGCTGCCTGCGATAGGCCGTCAGCTCTCGAGGACAGGATTATGTTCCTTAAACTTTGACCCCAAACGACCAGAGGATCGCTTCGGGGGCAGAAAAATACAGAGGCGGGGATCTCCTGCCCCCGCGCCCCCCCCCCCCCACCCCCCCAACGAACTGTCTTTACAGCCCAGTGCCGAGAGCCCCGCCTCCTGCTTTAAATCCAGACCTGGTGTCCATGACAGGAGTAATTAGTCATAGAGTCATACAGCACAGAAACAGGCTCTTCGGCCCATCGTGTCTGTGCCGGCCATCAAACACCTATCTATTCTAATCCCATGATCCAGCACTTGGCCTGTAGCCTTGCATGCTATGGCGTTTCAAGTGCTCATCTAAATACTTCTTAAATGTTGTGAGGGTTCCTGCCTCTACCACCTCTTCAGGTAGTGCGTTCCAGATTCCAACCACCCGATGGGAGAAAAACCTTTTCCTCAAATCCCCTCTAAAGCTCCTGCTCCTTACCTTAAACCTATGCCCCCTGGTTATTGATCCCTCCACTAAGGGAAAAAGTTTCTTCCTATCTATCCGACCTATGCCCCTCATAATTTTGTATACCTCAATCAGGTCCCCCCTCAGCCTTCTCCGCTCTAAGGAAAACAACCCGAGCCTATCCAGTCTCTCTTCATAGCTGAAATGCTCCAGTCCAGGCAACATCCTGGTGAATCTCCTCTGCACCCTCTCCAGTCCAATCACATCCTTCCTATAGTGCAGTGACCAGAACTGTACACAGTACTCCAGCTGTGGCCTAACCAGCGTTTTATACAGCTCCATCATAACCTCCTTGCTCTTGTATTCTATGCCGCGCCTAATAGAAGCAACTGTCCCATATGCCTTCCTAACCACCGTATCTACCTGTGCTGCTACCTTCAGTGATCTACAGACAAGTACACCAAGGTTCCTCTGACCCTCTGTACTTTCTAGAGTCCTACCATCCACTGTATATTCCCTTGCCTTGTTAGTCCTCCCAAAATGCATCACCACACACTTCTCAGGATTAAATTCCACTTGTCACTGTTCTGCCCATCTTACCAGTCCATCTATATCGTCCTGTAATCTAAGGCTTTCCTCCTCGCTATTTACGACACCACCAATTTTCTTGTCATCTGTGAACTTACTGATCATACCTCCTATATTCATGTCTAAATCATTAATGTACACTACAAACAGCAAGAGTCCTCAGAATTTTTTCCAATAGTTTCCCTACCACTGATGTTAGACTCACTGGCCTGTAATTACCTGGTTTATCCCTGCTACCTTTCTTGAATAATGGTACCACATTCACTGTCCTCCAGTCCTCTGGTAAATCTCCTATGGCCAGAGAGGATTTGAAAATTGTGTCAGAGCCCCTTCTATCTCCTCCCTTGCCTCACATAACAGGCTGGGATACATCTTATCTAGGCCTGGGGATCTATCCACTTTTAAACCCGCTAAAACAGCTAATACTTCCTCCATTTCAATGTTAATTTGTTCAAGTATATCACAATCCTCCTCCCTGATCTCACCTACATCGTCCATCTCCATCGCAAACACAGATAAAACCTCACCTATGTCCTCCAGCTCCACACACAGATTACCACTTTGGTCCCTAATGGGCCCTACTCTTTTCCTGGTTATCCTCTTGTCCTTAATATATTTATAAAACACCTGAGGATTTTCCTTTATCTTGCCTGCCAGTGTTTTTTCATGTCCCATCTTCCCTCTCCTAATTACTTTAAGTACGCCCCTGCACTTTCTATACTACTCCAGGGCCTCCGCTGTTTTCAGCGCTTTGAATCTGCAATAAGCCTCCTTTTTTATCCTGATCCAATCCTCTATATCCCTTGACATCCAGGGTTCCCAAGACTTGTTGGTCCTACCCTTCACCTTTATGGGAACATGTTGGCCCTGAACTCTTAGTATTTCCCCTTTGAATGACTCCCACTGGTCTGATGCAGACTTTCCTACAAGTAACTGCTCCCAGTCCACTTTGGCCAGATCCCGTTTTATCATATTGAAATCAGCCTTCCCCCAATTCAGTACTTTTATTTCCGGCCCCTCTTTGTCCTTTTCGATAACTACCTTAAATCTTAGAGTTAGGTCACCATCCCCGAAATGCTCCTCCACTGACATTTCTACCACTTGTGTGTCTTCATTCCCTAGGATTAGGTCCAATACCGCCCCTTCTCTTGTAGGACTTTCTACATGCTGGCTCAAAAAGCTCCCCTGCATGCACTTTAAGAATTCCGCCCCCTTTAAGCCTTTTGCACCAAGACTATCTCAGTTGATATTGGGGAAGTTGAAATCCCCTACTATTATTACCCTATTACTTTTACACCTCTGAGGTTTGCCTACATATCTGCTCCTCTATCTCTCCTTGACTGTTTGGGGGCCTGTAGTACACTCCCAGCCAAGTGATTGCCCCCTTTTTCTTTTTAAGTTCTATCCGTATGGCCTCATTTGAGGAACCTTCTAAGATATTATTCTCCTTACTGCAGTAATTGAATCCTTGATCAACAGTGCAATGCCACATCCTCTTTGACATGCCTGAAGATTGTATACCCTGGAATATTGAGCTGCCAGTCTTGCCCGTCCCTCAACCATGTCTCTGTGAAAGCAATAATATCATATTCCCATGTGTTAATCAATGCCCTCAATTAATTGGCAGTAAACCTAAACAGTGCTTTGAGATAGATGGATGCAGACCTTTTTTTAAACGCATTTTCAACTAATATTTCCATCTGGCAATCAAGTAATATCAGATGTAGCAAATTTCAAATTCTGTTGAGCTAATTTAGCAACTTCAGCAATGTCGTAAATTTGCTAAATGTTCTCCATGTTTTTCATGACTGAAACAAACTACATCTTTCAGTTTAATTTAAGCATTTTTTATACTGACCACATGGTTTTACTAATGTTTTTGAGGATGTCATTAATAGGGTAGATAAAGGGAAACCAGTAGATGTAGTATAATAAAAGCAAAATACTGCAGATGCTGGAAATCTGAAATAAAAACAAGAAATGCTGGAAACGTTCAGCAGGTCTGACAGCATCTGTGGAGAGAGAAGCAGAGTTAATGTTTCAGGTCAGTGACCCTTCTTCAGAACTAGCAAATATTAGAAATGTAAAAGGTTACAAGCAAGTAAAGCAGGGGTGTGGCAAGAGATAACAAAGGAGAAGGTGTAAATAAGACAAGGTCACAGAATACCTGACCAGAAGGTCATGGAGCAAAGGCAAACAATATGTTAATAGTGTGTTGAAAGACAAAGCATTAGTACAGAAAGGGTGTTAATGGACTGAAAAGTGAACAGCCGCATGTACAAATATGAAGAAAAACAGTGGGTAAGCAAACTGAACAAACTAAGATGAAATAAAATAAAATAAACACAAAAAAATATTTAAAAAGTAAAAATAAAAAAATAACTAAAAATAAAAGTAAAATGGGGGGCCTGTCATGTTCTGAAATGATTGAACTCAATGTTCAGTCCGGCAGGCTGTAGTGTGACTAGTCAATAAATGAGGTGCAGTTCCTCGAGCTTGCGTTGATGTTCACTGGAACACTGCAGCAATCCCAGGACAGAGATGTGAGCATGAGAGCAGGGGTAGTGTTGAAATGGCAAGCAACCGGAAACTCGGGGTCCTGCTTGCGGACTGAGTGGAGCTGTTCCGCAAAGCAGTCAGCCACTCTGCGATTGGTCTCCCCAATGTAGAGGAGACCACATTGTGAGCAGCGAATACAGTATACTACATTGAAAGTAGTAGTCTTTTTTTTCTTTTTCCTTTTTTTATATTTTTTTTGTGTTTATTTTATTTCATCTTAGTTTGTTCAGTTTGCTTACCCACTGTTTTTTTCATGTTTGTACTTGCGGCTGTTCAATTTTCAGTCCATTAACACCCTATCTGTACTAAAGCTTTGTCTTTCAACACACCATTAACATATTGTTTGCCTTTGCTCCATGACCTTCTGGTCAGCTATTCTGTGACCTTGTCCTATTTACACCTTCTCCTTTGTTATCACTTGCCCCAACCCCACTTTACTTGCTTATAGCCTTTCACATTTCTAATATTTGCTAGTTCTGAAGAAGGGTCACTGACCCGAAACGTTAACTCTGCTTCTCTCGCCACAGATGCTGCCAGACCTGCTGAGTATTTCCAGCATTTCTTGTTTTTATAGTAGATGTAGTATACCTGGATTTCCAAAAGGCTTTCGATAAGGTGCCATACAAAAGGTTAACAGACAAGATAAGGGCATTGGGGGAATATATTAGCATGGATAGAGGATTGGTTAGCGGACAGGAAGCAACGAGTGAGCATAAACGAGGCATTTTCAAGTTGGCAGGCAGTGAATAGCGTGCTGCAAGGATCAGTGCTGGGGTCTCAGCTATTTATAATCTATATTAATGACTTCGGTGAAGAGACAGTTATTGATCTAATGTTGCTGATGATACAAAGGTAGGTAGAAAGGTAAGCTGTGGGAAGGATACAGAGAGGCTACAAATAGATACAGACAGGTTAAGTGAGTGGGCAACAAGATGGCAAATGGAGTATAAATGTAGGGAAGTGTGAAGTTATTCACTTTGGTCGTAAGAATAGAAAAGCAGAATTTTTTTTTAAAAGGTGTGAACATTGTAAGTGTTGATGGTCACAAGGAATGTAGAAAGTTAGCATGCAGGTACAGCAAGCAATTAGGAAGGCTAATGGCATTTTGGCCTTTATTGCAAGGGGATTGGCGTACAGAAATAAGGAAGTCTTGCTACAATTGCACAGGGTTTTAGTGAGACCACATCTGGGGTGCTGTGTGCAGTTTTGGTCTCCACACTTAAGAAAGGATATACTTGCATTGGAGGCAGTACAGCAAAGAACAAAGAACAGTACAGCACAGGAACAGGCCATTCGGCCCTCCAAGCCTGCGCCGATCTTGATGCCTGCCTAAACTAACAACTTCTGCACTTCCGGGGCCCATATCCCTCTATTCCCTTCCTATTCATATATTTGTCAAGATGTCTCTTAAACGTCGCTATCGTATTTGCTTCCACCACCTCCCCTGGCAGCAAGTTCCAGGGACTCACCACCCTGTGTAAAAAACTTGCCTCGCACATCCCCTCTTTGCCCCTCGCACCTTAAACCTATGTCCCCTAGTAACTGACTCTTCCACCCTGGGAAAAAGCTTCTGACTATCCACTCTGTCCATGCCACTCATAACTTTGTAAACCTCTATCATGTCGCCCCTCCACCTCCGTCGTTCCAGTGAAAACAATACGAGTTTATCCAACCTCTCCTCATAGCTAATGCCCTCCAGACCAGGCAACATCCTGGTAAACCTCCTCTGTACCCTCTCCAAAGCCTCCACGTCCTTCTGGTAGTGTGGCGACCAGAATTGCACGCAATATTCTAAGTGTGGCCTAACTCAGGTTCTGTACAGCTGCAACATGACTTGCCAATTTTCATACTCTATGCCCCGACCGATGAAGGCAAGCATGCCGTATGCCTTCTTGACTACCTTATCCACCAGCGTTGCCACTTTCAGTGACCTGTGGACCTGTACGCCTAGATCTCTCTGCCTGTCAATACTCCCAAGGGTTCTGCCATTTACTGTATACCTCCCACCTGCATTAGACCTTCCAAAATGCATTACCTCACATTTGTCTGGATTAAATTCCATCTGCCATTTCTCCGCCCAAGTCTCCAACCGATCTATATCCTGCTGTATCCTCTGACAATCCTCATCATTATCCGCAACTCCACCAACCTTTGTGTTGTCCGCAAACTTACTAATCAGACCAGCTACATTTTCCTCCAAATCATTTATATACACTACAAAGAGCAAAGGTTCACTAAATTGGTCCCTGGGATGAGCGGATTGTCCTATGATGAGAGGCTGAGTAAATTGGGCCTATATTCTCTGGAGTTAAGAAGAATGAGAGGCGATATCATTGAAACATACAAGATTCTGAAGGGCTGGTTAGGGCAGACACAGAGATTGTTTCCGCTGGTCGGTGAATCGAAAACATGGGGACACAGTCTCAGGATAAGGAGCCGATCATTTAGGACTGAGATGAGGAGAAATTACTTCACTCAAAGGGTTGTGAATCTTTGGAATTCTCTACCCCAGAGGGTTGTGGATATGCCATCACTGAATATATTTGAGGCTGGGATAGACAGATTTTTGGTCTCTCAGGGAATCAAGGGATATGGCGAGCGGGTGGGAAAGTGGAGTTGAAGCCTAAGATCAGCCATGATAGTACTGAATGGCGGAGCAGGATCAATGGGCCAAATGGTCTATTCCTGCTCTTTTTTCTTGCCTTCTTGTGACTCTCTAAATTCTCTTTGTGTTCGAATATTTTAATTCTTCCATCATATTTTTCAGTTTGCCAATAAAAACATTAATTATTTCCCAACCTTGGTCTCCTTGTCCCCTGATCACGATTATTAACAAGTATTGTTTTCCTCATGCCTACAAGACGTTTTTGAAGCAAACTGCTGGGAGGCATGCTCAATCTGGGTGCATATCAAATAAACGGCCGAACAAATTAAGTGTGACTTACTTGTCCAAGTAAGGAAGGATCGATAGAAAACGTAGGAGAGAGAAGCAGAGAAGAAAATGGTGACAGATATAATGGACTGGATGCAGTTGACCTATGCAGAATGTGTAAGGACAGCACAGGTCAGACAGAGGTGCAGATCCATGACAGTCAACCTTCTGGGAAGATGACACCAACGAACGAATGAACTTGTTCAAGTATAATACATCCAAATCGCCTCAATTCTTATGATCGCCTTATCAACATTTCCACACGAACGTTAATAAACACTGAGTCTGAAACAACTCACTGAATTTCCCTACCTTTAGAGCCAATGATCCGATTTGTGACTCCTCAAATACTGAAGCAGTCTGTGTAGAAATGCAGCAAGACCTGGACAATATCCAGGCTTGGGCTGATAAGTGGCAAGTAACATTTGCGCCACACAAGTGCGAGGCAATGACCATCTCCAACAAGAGAGAATCTAACCATCTCCCCTTGACATTCAATGGCATTACCATCGCTGAATCCCCTACTATCAACATCCTAGGGGCTACCATTGACCAGAAACTGAACTGGAGTAGCCATATAAATACCATGGCTACAAGAGCAGGTCAGAGGCTAGGAATCCTGCGGCGAGTAACTCACCTCCTGATTCCCCAAAACCTTTCCACCATCTACATGGCACAAGTCAGAAGTGTGATGGAATACTCTCCACTTGCCTGGATGGGTACAGCTCCAACAACACTCAAGAAGCTCGACACCATCCAGAACAAAGCAGCCCGCTTGATTGGCACACCATGCACAACATTCACTCCCTCCACCACCGACGCACAGTGGCAGCAGTGTGTACCATCTACAAGATGCACTGAAGCAAGCACCAAGGCTCCTTAGACAGCACCTTCCAAACCCGCGACCTCTACCACCTCGAAGGACAAGAGCTGCAGATGCATGGGAACATCACCACCTGCAAGTTCCCGTCCAAGTCACACACCATCCTGACTTGGAACTATATCGCCGTTCCTTCACCGTCGCTGGTACAAAATCCTGGAACTCCCTATCAGCACTGTGGATGTACCTACCTCACATGGACTGCAGCGTTTCAAGGCAGCAGCTCCCCACCACCTTCTCAAGGGCAATTAGGGATGGGCAATAAATGCTGGCATAGCCAGTGACGCCCACATCCCATGAATGAAGAGAAAAAAAAATTTGGATCAGTGTTATTCTGAATGTAGAATGTTGCATAATACTATGCACTAAGGATTAGACTCGGTTTGAATCTCAGTATTCTTCCAAGATGGACAAAATGAGAACTATTTTCTAGGGTGCAAGGATACACATTGCTGACCCCATGATCACCATATGTGTCTTCGGATATTTCTGGCTCTTTGGCAATGGAAACGGAGATAAGTGGCAAGCCTAAACAGACCAAATGTGTCACTAAACAAGACTGACTTTTGTTGATTGCTTTTTTTCTATTATAGACATGAATTCGACAATTTGGCTAAATTTAGTTGCTCTGTAACATTAAGTTTTGTATCACTCAGCAATATACAAGTCTTCGATAAAAACTAGAAGTTTAAAATTAATAGAATATGCCTAATCAAAAGATCAACGCTCAAGTTTGATGAATTAAAAATTCCTTGATACAGTTAACTCACCCGTTTTTCATCTGTTACGATGTAGTTACGTCCATGCTTTTTTGTTAAATGAGGTGCAAGAACGTCAAAACGTCGTCTGAACTCAGAAAATACCATATGATCTGGATAACCTAGATTGCAATGAAAGAATGGCCACTGCTTACTTTTTTTCTTTTAAATTACTCACTCCACGTCATCAAAAACCATGAAAACTTTTCTCCCAATGTCAACTAATAAGGATTTAAAATGGAAAGGAGGGAAGTAGAAGTTGCAGTCTGCAGCACATTAGAGAATCATAGAATGATTACAGCGCAGAAGGCGGCCATTCAGACCATTCTGTCCGTGCCGACTCTGCAAGAGCATCTCAGCTAGCCCCACTCCCCTGCCTTTTCCCTGAAGCTCTGCAAATCTTTTATCTTCAGATAATTACCCAATTCCTTTTGGAAAGCCACAATTGAATCTGCCTTCATTACACCCTCCACATCCTAACCCCTGACTGCGTAACAAATCTTTCCTCATGGCACCTCTGTTTATTTTGCCAATCACCTTGGATTGGTGTCCTCTGGTTCTTGACCCTCCCGCCAATGGGAACAGTTTCTCCCTACCTATGTTCAGACCCCTCAAGATTTTAAGCACCTCTATCCAATATTTCATCAACTTCTCTTCACTAAGGAAGATAGCCAATCTATCCAAGTAACTGAAATCTCTCATCCATGGAACATTCTTGTAAACCTTTTCCACACCCTCTTCAATGCTTTCACATCCTTCCTAAAGTGTGGTGCCCAGAATTGGACACAAAACTCCAGTTGAGACCAAACCAGTGTTTTATAAAGGTTCACCATAACTTCCTTGCTTTTATACTGTCTGCCCCTATTTATAAAGCCCAGGATCCTGTATGCTTTATGAACCACTTTCTCAACCTACCCTGCCACCTTCAACTATTTGTGCACATATACCTCCAGGTCCCTCTGCTCCTGCAACCACTCTCGAATTGTATCCTTTGTTATATATTGCCTTTCCTCATTCTTCCTACCAAAATGTATCACTCCACACTTCTCCGCATTAAATTTCATCTGTCACGTGTCTGACCATTCCACCAGCCTGTCTATATCCTCTTGAAGGCCATCAACATCCTCCTCACAGTTCACAATACCTCCAAGTTCTGTGTCATCGGCAAATTTTGAAATTGTGCCCTGTACTCCTAAGTCTAGGCCATTAATATAGAGCATGAAAATCAGTGGTCCTAATACTGACCCCTGGGGAACCCCACTATATACCTTCCTCCAGTCCAGAAAAAAATTGTTCACCACCATTCTGTTTCCTGTCACTCACCAAGTTCATAACCATGCTGCCATTGTCTTTTATTCCACGGGCTTTAACTTTGCTGACAAGCCCGTTATGTGGCACTTTATCAAATGCTACTCATGTACACCACATCAACCGCATTACCCTCAACATGCACTGTTACCTCATCAAAAAACTCAAATCAGTTAAACACAATTTGTCCATAACAAATCCATGCTAGCTTTCCTTAATTAATCCACATTTGTCCAAAAAAAAAAGTGACCGTTAATTTTTCCCCAGATTACCATTCCTAAAAGCTTTCCCACCACTGAGGTTAAACTGACTGGCCTGTAGTTGCTGCGTTTATTCTTGCACCCTTCTTTCCAATCACTGAGAAAATAGTTACTTGGAAACTTTGCGACCAAAGTAGTGTCAGTAAAGCTTCTTGAGGTGGGGGGGGGGGGGGGGGGGGGGGTGGTGCTGTCGCCCTATTTCCCAGCATTTCACTTCTAGGTTTTACTGTACTGTTGTCGAAATGACATATAATGTGCATCCACCACGTACTGTGGATCCTCAAAACCCTGAGGAACTGGATCTCTGACTGTACAGGGGTTATTCTCCTCTGATAGAATTAACTTTGTTTTACTGCTCCGTTCATCATCAGAACTGTAGACTTAAAATGGTCAATACAATTAACATTAAATATTTATTGAAGATAAAAGGAAATGAGATCAAGATGAAAAAACCCGTCCTAGTCAACAGCAAGTTTTCCAACATGTGAAGCCCTCAAATGTCGAAAAGCTTCAAGAACAATTAGGAATCAGCATCTTAAAATTATTATACAAGTAAGAAGTTCTCAAAATTAAAATAAGCAGACAAGATCTTATCAGCCTTGAGCAGTTTTGAAACTTTAGTACTATGCTATTTATATGGGTACAAAGAAACTGAGCTAAATTTTATCAGTGGAAAGGTGTAAGGTTGGAGTCAGACATGAACATTTTTAAAATTTGAAACCTGACAACAACCTGTTCTCTTCCATGTTTAAACAGAGGCAGGACAAAGAGGCAAGCAGCCAATTTAAATATTTTAATGAGGCTGGCAGCCTCTAATTTAACATGCTTTGCAGGTCTTACAATGGGTGGCAGGATTCCCAAGCCTCAGGAAACTCAGCAATTGAAGGGAGGTGAGGACAGTTTCGGGTAGAAACAACATTGCTTGTGAGCCAAGAGCAACAGGAATGCTTTCCCCTCCCCCACCAAGCTCCCCCTCCACTCCATACAATGGCCCCTGGGGTTGAGGATCAGTATCTCTGCAACTCTCCACCTGCCTCCCCCGGGTACTGGACCAGACCAATCTGGTCCTGCAGCCTGCTCTGGAGTTCTCCCAGTCAGCCTTGGCTACCAGTTGTGCAATCAGGCTGACTTCCAGGCGAGGAACCTGTCAATGACACAAGACGTACGTTGTAGAGTTAACACTCCACAGCATGTCTAGGTTTCCCATCCAAAATTCCACTCCATATCCACCCCACAACACCACCTACATAATCTACCCCTGTTAATATTCGGGGGCTATTCCTATGTTTGGGAAACTACAAAAAAAACTCTTCTTATACAGACCATGAAAACTGATCTATAAACTTGAAATTTAACAGAATCTACCTTGTCTATATATTCTAAGAGCATCAAGAAGTTTGCAGCCCCTAATCTGGGCTCGAAGCAGGGGTACATCCAACTGCATCAGACCTGCTTCAAAGTTCTCTGCCTGGGCATCAGCTTCTGTGATTCCAGACTTGAAAGAAGGAGTTGGAGACACCTTTGTTTCAGTCAAGGCATCAGTTCTTGGCAGCAAACAGTGGATAAAATGAATCTTGGACTTCTTGACTGTGTCAATAAGAGCATCCTGTGAGAAAAAAAAAGAACTGAATTAATCCAGTTTTCAAAATAGCTTACTTATTTTCTGCAGGTCCGATATTCAAACTCTGGCATCCTCAGGACCAAGATTGTGTCGGATTTCGGATCTTCCCGGATCTCAGACACATGGAACCGGCGACTGCCCTCTGGATCAGCCAGAGCCTGAGGATAACCACATGGTACCTTCCAACATGCTGTGCAGCTACACACATGTACAGTTTAGTAGCAACGTTGGTCAGAAGCCATAACAGCCATCAGAAAGATGAAATAATTCTCTCACAAGCAACTGAATCAAGATCGGAAAAGGAAGAGGCGGAGTGCAATAACCTGCAAGACCTCACTGCATATAAAAAGTAATTTTTTCTACAAACTGAGCAAAATGAAAAGTTTTTGGAAAATACAGAGTTTTAGGGACTATAATGATAAATATGGAACATATATATATTGCATACTTTAAAGCAGTCTAGTGTTTCTGTGCTGTATAACTCTATGATTCTATGATCTGCAAACTCAGTCTTTAATATGTTGTAGAAACAGTTTTGAGGCTCTTGGAAGTTTTAACATTAAAATATTGATGCTATTATGGCATTTTCAACATAACAGCAGGCTATATCTTAAGTACTGATCAAGAATTAAATTGTCAAAAATCTACAAATCCATCCAAAAGAAAAAACTTAAGAAAGATTTGTTAAAGTATTCGCACTAGCATTAGATAAAGGTTCATTATTGTTACCAGCTGTAAATGAACAAAATTATTTTCCCCGTAATTAAAAAGGTTTTGTTTATTATAGATGGATAATAATATATGGAATCTAATCCAGTTAGAGTTATAACTTACTGATGCTTATTTTTTTATTTTTAAACAATCTCTAATACCAAGATTAAAAGAATATTAAAAATCTCATATTTCAAAGTTTAAGACTTCAGGTGTTGTTTTATGAAGCAATTCATATTATTACTGTGAATAAAAATTATAGTGATAAGCAGTAACTGAATAAATATTAAATTATTCTTTATACAACCACTGTAACTGATAACTATGGTACAATTTTCTTCCTGGCAAACATGCAGCCACCCGAATCTTAAACACAATGATACCTAAACGTTGAAACTGATTTATTGACCTACTAACCACTTGGAGTTTAATCTGAATGCAAGACGATTTCTTCTTCACAGCAGCTACACCAGTGGTGAAAGTCTTTCTCATGCTTGTGGCTCTTCTTAAGGTAAGCTGGGATCCTCCCTCCAGGCCAGCAATTGAACCAGACAATACAGTGACTGTTCCAGCTCTGCCCATAAACAGATTGCTAATGATTTTCCTGGGGGAAAAAATACAATTGTACTGTAATTATATAATCGAAAAGGCATAAAAATACATGAAAATTCAAAACCTTAGTCTCCATCTACATAAAAAGAATTAAGACTATATATTGGATCACTATTACTTGGAGCTTACAAATACTGTAACAAACGCTTCGTTAAAATAGCTACTCCTTACTTCTGTGAATCCTGCAGTAGGGCAGCAACATTTTGGGAAGCAGGGTTCGGTTTTGCATAATTCAACCAGCCGGTTGTGTCATACTCTACCCAATTGGTATTGTAACAATGTCCTAGGATGAAGTGATGAGATTTGTTGCTTTTCAGCAATGGGCTCTGGCCTGTAAAGCAAGGCAACTAATTCAGGTAGGTAAGGATTTAGCAGTTTTTCCACTTCCATCCAGTACACAATCAAAACTAGTCACCTAGATCAAATAATTCTTCTTCAGATATGTAAAGCTAAATGTCTTGATGACCTTCTACTAGAAACAAAAATTGCACTGCAGTGCACACTGGTCAAAACTTTACTGGTACACATGGTAAAATTATTTGTTCTGCTTCATTGCTTAGAGTTTAGTTATTTTATTTATGATACTGCACCATTCTTATTGCCATCTTGTTGTCCATAGTACGTAAATAGTCGTTCTAAAAGTGTATCTTCATTTCCATCAGGCTGTAGTGCTTCTTCATCCAGCAGCCAAAATAGCCCTCTTGCTTCATCTGTTCTAGCCAAAGTTCGAACCTATCAGGAGAAATATAAAGTAATGCATTACTTCTGAAATGTGCTCTCCTAGCAATAATTCTGCTTAGCTTTGTGATCTATACAAGCTTTGCATTCATTTAATACAGTTGCAGCAGAACAACTCAATTCTAGATGAAAGAAAGCAATCTCTGGCTCATTAGGAGCAATGATGAGTGCAAAGTACATTCTAATGCAGCAGAGACATGTATAAACAGACACCAGCATTTCAAAAAGCATCATATTAATAGTAATACTAATAGCACATGATTTTTTACATCTGGATAGCATCAGACTTAATGGTAGCTATTGATCAATTATTTAACCACACAATTTAAGGCATGCTTCAGTAAGTGATTTTGAGCATACTCCCATTATTGCAAAGCCAAGCTGGCTTCTGTAAAAGCTCTTTGTGCTTATCAGGGCAAAAGTTGATTCACTTTCTATATCTGATATTAAACAGCATGACAAATTTTTTTATTTTTTTTTTAAATCATCATGCCTCAGCTTCTTACCAGCGCCTGATGAGAGGCTTGATCTATGACAGCTACAGAAAAAGAAGAACTGGATTCTACATCATCTAATTCAAGTTCTATGTTTTCCTAGAGAGGATAGAGGACAGATTAGTAGGCTTAACTTTGATTACATTTACAACTCTAGACAACTAGACAAACATCTAGTTGATTAGTACAGATTTATTATATCGCAAGCTATGAATCAAGTAATTGTGTTCAAATTTCTACTCTGCTAAAGATTACAGATTACATTATAAGTTAAAAAAATTGATCAAATACATTGATCTTACTAGATGAAAATGTATAGTTTATTTATAGACCACATAGTAAGTACAGTAAGTTGTGCTTAATTTTGTTCTGTGTTCTGTGACAAGCAGAATACCTCCTTGTATCGATCAAGCTCTTTCAAAAATGTCCGCTCATAGAAGAGCATCTGTAGACGCTCCTGTGCGTAATTGTGGCAGAGTTCCTCATAAGTTGCAGCTCTGTCATGTGATGTGTTCTTTGGATTCTGAAATCCAGGGGTGTCCACTATCATTATTGAACAAAGTGAATTCTGAGTGGATTTAAGAGCCCTAGTATGAATGAAGAGTAATGTCAGAAATACCAAACCTTGCATTTCTTGGCTTTTATATTTGAATAGCTTTAGTATTGGGCAACGGAAACTTTGCTAGTGTATATTTTTCAGCAGTTTGATTAGAGACTCTTAAACATGATGGGCTCCCATGCAGGACAAAAATATAGTCGATGAAAAAAAACTATGGTGGCTTGCATAACAATCAAATCAGAAATAAATCTGTACTCATCAGAACTATACATGCATGGCATAGCCTTTGCACCAAAAAAGTTGTTTCTTTTGAAGGATATTGCAAATTAAGCATTTGTCTATGGTCCTTTATGTTTTGACATTTGTATATTTACAAGAAGTTGCAATTATATTGAGCCTTTAACTTAGTAAAATATCCCAAGGTGCTTTATACAGATCTAAACAGAAAAAAATAATGAATACTGAGCTAAAGAAGTTGATATTAGGAGGGGTCACTGAAGGTTAGATCATTGAGGTGGGATTTAAGGAAGGTCTTAAAGAAGGAGATGGAGGGGCAGAAGCAGTGGGACTTAGGCAGAGAACTCCACAGCCTGGGGCTGAGGTGGCTTAGCACACTGCACCAAAGGTGAGGTGAGGGGAGGGGAAATGAACAAGAGGCCAAATTCGGAGGAAGACAGTTCAAAAGGGAGGTTGTAAGGCTGGAGGGGTTATAGAGATAGAATATTGTAACTTCTTATAACTGTTTATAGATACTATACAGTAATAGTGCAGATTCTAAATAACACAAGATAAATAAGGTACGCCAGCTATGAATTTTGGAAGATGTCTAACACTTCTTTCCATTTACACTATTATATGCAAAACCAAGGAGTGAACATAATGAAAATTGCACCTATTAATGAGTGAAATTAGCAGCATAAACAGCTCTCCATATAAACTGGATGCCATTCCTTCCAGACATTCTATCGCTGTTATCTTAGGGCCTGTTAAAAACACATACATAATGAAATTATAATAGTTATACAAGTCCATGCACAGTCGTGTACTTTTTAAAAGTATAACATCCTAACTTCCTGAAAACAGTTAGAATGTAAAATGCATACCTAATATCGTCAATTTGC
Source organism: Heterodontus francisci (assembly GCF_036365525.1). Classification (NCBI taxonomy): domain Eukaryota; kingdom Metazoa; phylum Chordata; class Chondrichthyes; order Heterodontiformes; family Heterodontidae; genus Heterodontus; species Heterodontus francisci. The sequence goes on from NC_090400.1 coordinate 41,796,142, forward strand.
TAAGTTGCACAATTTTAACCATACTAATATACTGCCTGCCTTATGTGTTTCAGAAAATATATTTCCACAACAATAATGAAAGTCATTAGGAAAAGGAATAAAAACTAAATTCAGACACAAACACACAAATTTGGTTTTAGTGATCATTGCTTGCTTGAATTGATAATTTCCTTTTGATGATCGATCTCACTTTACCAAACTTATAACCCATGAGCATTTATGTAATTGTATTCATTCATAAATCAGTGGGGTTCAGCTGTATTCATAAGATTCGTCATCAAGAATGTCCGGTGTGTAAATCTACGGAATGAAATACCTGATTGTGGCAGCTTGGGAGCAATTTCAAAGAAATGCATCATTTACCACTTCTGGTAGCATGACTTTACAATAAAGAATGACAAGCAAACTTATTATTATACCAGTTGGTGACAACTTTACACTATCCCCAACAGTTGTATTTATATAGCATCGTTAACAAAGGAAAATGCCACAAGATGCTTCACAGAAGTATTATCAGACACCAAAGAGAGAGATATTAGGGAGGGGTGACTTAAAGATTTGTCAAAGAGGTAGATTTTAAGGGATATCTTAAACGAAGAGAGGTGGAAAGGCAGAGAGATTTGGGGAGCAATACCAGAGCTTACTGCCTGGATCGTTAAAAGCACTTCAACAAAAAGGTGGAGCAGAGGAAGTGGGGGATGTGTAGGAAGCTTGATTTGGAGCAACACAAAGCTCAAAAGGTTGTAGATAGGAAGGGGCAAGGCCATGAGCAGATCTGAACATGAGCGTTAAAATTTTAAAAATTGAGGCATGGTTGATTAGAAGCCAAATATAGGTCAGCGAACACAGGGGTTATAAGTTAGCAGGACTTTAAAAAAAGACGCATTTACATAGGCCAGAATTTTACACCCACCCTGGGAATGGGCTGAGAGGCAGTGAGGCATAAAATTGGGTGGGATGGCAGGGGGTGGCATCCTGTCACCTACCCGTTCCACTGGTATTTCACCAGCAGCAGGGGAGGTAGCAGGTGGCCCACCCACCCTTGGGTCAATTGAGGCCCTTATGTAGCTAATTAATGAGCACTTAAGGGCCTCTTCCCGCCACTGCTGCTATTTTACTAGCAGCGGATGGGCACTTTGCCACCTGAGGACATCACCTGGTAAAACCGGGTGGTCTTCCTGCAGATTCAATGAGGGGGGTCCCTCCTGATCAGGCATCCTGTGCCCGATGGAGGGCTCACCCAGTGGCAAGTGCTGCCCCAAGCTGGAAGAACCCACTGCCCTCACAATCGACCCCTGCCCATCCCTCGCTCGGACCTGCCTGATTGGTCCCGGCAATTCCCGACCCCACTTAACTGCGCTCCGGGCCTCCTCAATGTCCGCTATTCTAGGGACTGCTGCAGTCCGAGCAGTGGCCACCGCTCCCAGTGGCACTGCTGGGACTGTAGAGTAGTCAGTCCTCTGATTCGCGGACAAATTGTGGAGGCGGGCCATCCTGCCTGAGAGGTGCCGAAGCCGCAACTGCAGGCAGTTAATTGCCCGAGGACCGTAAAAAACGATCGTGGCATCTAGGGCCAGCGGAGGCAGGCTCACCTCCAATTTTCTAGCTGTTGGGCAGGGCCTCGTCTCTGTGTTAAATGCCGGCCATAGCATCTTTCATGACCTCAGGATGCCCCAAAGCACTTTACAACCAATTAAGTACTTTTTAAAAAAAAAAATAGTAGTCACTGCTGTTTGTACCTACATTACAGCAATGTGATAATGATCAGATAACCTATTTCAGGTGTTGGGTGAGGGATAAATATTGGCCAGGCCATCGAGAACTCCTCTGTTCTTCTTCAAAATAACTCCATGGGATCTTTTATGTTGCCCTGAGAAGGGAGATGTTGGTATCTTCAACAGTGCAGCATTCGCCTACCTCAGTACTGCATTGGAGTGTCAGAACGGACTATGGATTCAAGTCTCTGGAGTGGAACTTGAATCACAACCTTTGACTCAGAGACAAAAGTGCTACCACTGACCCACAGCTGACACTTTAGTATAGGTTAGGATGCAGGCAGCAAAGCCTAAGTTAATGCAGGGTGATGCGAGGCCAGCCAGGAGAACATTGGAACTATGGACTCAAGGGGCTGAATTTTACCAGCCCTCTGACGTTGGGGGTCATAGCAGGGGGCCGGAATATTCCAGCAGGAGAGGCCTGCCATGACCCTCGACACTGGGTATGGCCTGCCCCATTTTACCGGCGGTGGTGGAACCTCGGTGCAGCCCACCCACCGCACGGCGGTGGCACGCCAATTTAAATATGCTAACCGCTACTTACCTTGCCCAATTATGCATCCTGCTGCTCGTCGCTCCTCAGTTCTTTTTTTTGCTGAACGGATGGCTGTCACATGCCATCCCGCTCATGGATGACAGAAGCCAGTGGGACAGCAGAAGAGGGAGCATTCAGACAGTGCAGGTAAGTTTCTGTATACTGGGGTCTCCACTCTGCAAACTTGAAGGGAGGTTTGGGGGGGGGGGGGGGGGGGACGAATGGGATTACTGAGGGCACAGCTCTGGAGGCATGAAGGGAGGTGGGAGAGGGGATGTGATTACTGGGGACACAGCTCTGCAGAAATGAAGGCAGGTACTGCGTGCCCTCCCTCTGTAAAGGAAGGCCGCTCTGTGTTGTTTGTTTGTATGAGTGAGGGAGCAATGGAACTCCAATCACCGTGAGTGGGGAGGGTGCCAGAAACGGTAGGCGTGTAAAGGTTACCTGGCTGGTGGGGCAATCGATGCAACTGGTAGAATCTTGATGTAGTCATGCTGTGCCAATCTTAGTGGGAGCCAAGACTGGTAATGCCATGCCACGCCACATAGTTGATGCATGAAAGCACCTGATGTAACAGTCAACAACGCCTGCCCTGCTGGGAACCTCCGAGAAAGTGAGGGATACGACTTTATTTGTCATGTGGAGATGGGTATCGTTCAACCTATATTGTCTGATCCGCTTCTCGTGAGGATCCATATGCGCCAAAGGCAAAACCAGCAGGCCGGTGCCGCCCACATAGAGACCCCCGGTCATGAGCAGCAGCAGTCCCCAAGGACAGCTTGCCACTACAGATTGCTGCGCATCTACCGGTCCCGCATGACATATCTGCGGATGTCTGAGCGCCAATGTCAGAGGCGACTGCGGATGTCGAGCGAGGTGACGCATCTCTGTGCCCTGCTCAACGACGACCTGCAGCCAATGGGCTTCAGTGGACATCCTATGCCTGTGGCGCTCTTAGTGACAGTGGCTCCTAACTTTTACAGCTCTGCAACATTTCAGGGCCCACTGGAGACCTTTGTGGGGTCACTCAGTCAGCAGTGCACCACTGCATCAGGGAGGTCACCAATGCCCTGTACCGGAGGGCCTGTGATTTTGTCCACTTCACGATGGACCCTGGGAGCCAGGCCTGGAGGGCAATCAGTTTCGGCTCCATCGCGGCATTTCCACAGGTGCAAGGAGTCATAGACTGCACCCATGTGGCCATCAAGGCTCCCGCTGGGTGACCAGCTGCATAGGTAAACCGTAAGGGCCTCCACTCGCTCACGTACAGTTAGTATGTGATCACCGTAACTGCTTTATGCAAATATGTGCCCGCTTTCCAGGCAGCTGCCATGATGCTTTCATCCAGTGCTAGTCCCAGCTGGCGCTGCTGCATACTGAACTGGCTCAGATGGAGGGGTGGCTTTTTGGAGAAAAGGGCTACCCCTTGCAGACAAGGCTCCTGACACCAGTGAAACACCCCACCAATGCTGCAGAGGAGAGATACAATACCAGCCATGGAGCTACAGGAGCCACCCTTGAGCAGGCGATCGGCATGCTGAAAACGCACTTCCCTTGTCTGCATACATCGGGTGGTGCCCTGCAGTACGAACTGGAAAGGGTAGCTCGTATCATTGCTGATTGCTGTGCTCTGCACAACTACGCACTCAATAGTGGGGAGGCCTTGCAGGATGAGGACAGACATAAGCAGGACTCCTCCTCGGACGATGAAGACACAGAGGACTTTCAGCAGGAAAGGCACACAGGAGGACACAGAGCATCCAGGTGCCGCATGCAGGACGAGCAGCAAGCAAGAGAGATGTAGGCTACGCCTTATTGATCTCTGCGCCATAGGAACCACCATGGGTTCTGCGAGCCACATAGCACCCTTGTTCACCTGTTGGACAACACCCCGCATCTGCAACATCTTTGCGTCCACCATTACCAGCAGCAGCAGACGGAGCCATTGTCCATGTTACTGCATCCATGGAGACGCACATGAGTAATACTGGCATGGCAATGATATTATTCCATACATTGGCAGTTCTGAAAGGCCAATGATGTAATGGGAGGAGACTGGATCGGTACATGCTGGCACACTTCATTAACACAGTAAAAGCAACACGCATGTTAGAGATGATGATTTAGAGATTGAACTCTTCACAGTGTTGGGTCACCCGTGCAGACCCATTTGTGTCAGGTGGTTTTTGGAAATGCTTGCGGGTGCTCCTTCACGGTGCCATTTTTGCGCTAGCAGCCTGACTGGAAGAAGGCTGCTGATCGGATTGCCCATTGGCTGCGGATGACTTTAGCTTAGTGGCAGGAGGCAGAGGGTGATGGTTGAGGGTTGTTTTTGCGATTGGAAGCCTGTGACCAGTGGTGTACCGCAGGGATTGGTGCTGGGACCCTTGCTGCTTGTAGTGTACATTAATGATTTAGAGGTGAATATAGGAGGTATGATCAGTAAGTTTGCAGATGACACGAAAATTGGTGGTGTCGTAAAAAGCGAGGAGAAAAGCCTTAGATTACAGGACGATATAGATGGACTGGTAAGATGGGCAGAGCAGTGGCACATGGAATTTAATCCTGAGAAGTGTGTGGTGATGTATTTTGGGAGGACTAACAAGGCCAGGGAATATACATTGGATGGTAGGACCATAGGAAGTACAGAGGGTCAGAGGGATCTTAGTGTACTTGTCTACAGATCACTGAAGGTAGCAGCACAGGTAGATAAGGTGGTTAAGGCGGCTTATGGGATACTTGCCTTTATTAGCCGAGGCATAGAATATAAGAGCAGAGAGGTTATGATGGAGCTGCATAAAATGCTAGTTAGGCCACAGCGGGAGTATGGTGTACAGTTCTGGTCACCACACTATAGGAAGGATGTGATTGCACTGGAGAGGGTGCAGAGGAGATGTTGCCTGGGCTGGAGCATTTCAATTAGGAACAGAGACTGGATCGGCTCGGGTTGTTTTCCTTAGAACAGAGAAGGCTGAGGGGGGACCTGATTGAGGTATACAAAATTATGAGGGGCATGCATAGGGTAGATAGGAAGAAACTTTTTCCCTTTGCAGAGGTGTCAATAAGCAGGGGGCATAGATTTAAGGTAAGGGGTGGGAGGTTAAGAGGGGATTTGAGGAAAAATGCTTTCACCCAGAGGGTGGTTGGAATCTGGAACACACTGCCTGAAGGGGTGGTAGAGGCAGGAATGCTCACAACATTTAAGGTGTATCTAGATGAGCACTTGAAATGCCATAGCATACAAGGCTATAGGCCAAGTGCTGGAAAATAGCATTTGAATAGATAGGTCCTTGATGGCCGGCGCCGACACGGTGGGCTGAAGGGCCTGTTTCTGTGCAACTCTGAGCGCACGAGGCCTGGAGGACCCCGGCTAGCTGGGGGAATGAGCGTTCATCCTCTTCAGGTATTGGATCCTTTGACCTGAAAGTTAACTGCTTCTCTCTACACAGATGCTGCCAGGCCTGCTGAGTTTCTACAGAACATTTTGCTGTTCTGTAACCATCCCCACTCTTCAACAGTGAGGTAAGTATTTATTTGGCAGCTGTCAGAAAGCAAGTGCTGGGCCGCTTTAAATAGGGCCCCAGCAAATGCTACACAGCTGAGCCAATGCCCATCACGGTGCCAGATGTCCCACCACCTGCCACGTAATATGGCCAGGGGGGGTGGGGGGCACATCACGTTATGATAATGAGCCGCCACACTAAATATAGCAGGGGCTCAGCAACGGGCAGTCCAAGCAGGCGGGCCGCCAACTTCAAAGCGCCGCCGCAATCAACAGCGCGCTCATAGAATTCAGCCGAAGATGTCAACAATGGGTTGAGGCAGAGGTGGAAATGGGCAACGTTGCGGAGATGAAAAGTGTGATGGAGCGGTTATAGAGCCAGAAGCTCAACACGGGGTCAAATCAGACCCCAAGGTTGTGAACAATCTGGTTTACCCCAAGGAATGTGTTGATGAGGGGACAATGTTTGTGGTGGGAGCTGAAGAGAAGGGCTTCAATATTCCCAATATTTAATTGAAGGAAAATGCAGCGCATCCAGGACTAAATGTCAGACAAGCAGGTTGACAACACAGGCAGTGGAGGGGTCAAACAAAGCGGTGGAAAGGTAGAACTGGGTGTCATCAGTGTACAAATGGAGCCCGATACCTTTTTTTGAATAATGCTGCTGAGGAGCAGCATAAAGCTGAGGAATAGAAGGTGGCTAAGGGTAGATTCTTGGATAACTGAAGTAGTAACAATCTGGGGGCACGATTCTGGCCTCTTGCAGATCCCAGGAACAATATGGACAAACTTAACATGCTGGAGCACTGAAAATGATAGAAATGTAAACATAATATAAATGTCGGCAGAATGGATTCCAAAAGTGACAAAAATGTGGGCAATTTCAGTTGAATATAGTATCAGCTTAGCTCAGTTGGTAACACTGTCACCAGAGTCTAAAGATGTGACTTCAAGTTTCACTCCAGAGCTCAACATGTATTTGTATTACGTTAAGGCACTACATAATGTTCCAAGGCACTTTGCAGGAGTATAACGAAACAAAATATGAGCCACAGAAGGATACATTAGGTCAGATGACCAAAAGCTTGGTCAAAGAGGTAGGTTTTAAGGAGTGTCTTAAAGGAGGAAAGTGAGGTAGAGGCTCGGAGCGGTAAAGGAAGGGAATTCCAGAGCTTAGGGCCTAGGCAACTGAAGGTGCAGCCAACAAGGGTGGAGCAATTAAAATTGTGGATGCTCAAGACTCCAGAATTAAATGAGCCCAGGTATCTCAGAGGGCTGTGGGGCAGGAGGAGATTACAGAGATGGGGGGGGTTGAGTCAAGGGAGGTATTTGTAAACAAGGATGAGGATTTTAAAATCAAGACATTGCTTTATTGGGAGCGAATGAAGGTCAGCAAGCATAGGGGTGATGGGTGATTGGGACTTGGTGCGAGAAATAGTTACAGACAGCACAGTTTTGGATGACCTGAAGCTTACGGAGGGTAGAATGTGGGATACCAGCTAGGAGTACGGTGGAATAGTCAAGTCTAGAGGTAACAAAGGCATGAATCAGTGTTTCAGATGAGCTGAGACATGGGCTAAGTCAGGTGACAATATCGAGGTGGAAATAGGCCGTCCTAATGGTGGCACGAATGTGTGGTTGGAAGCTCATCTCAGGGGCAAATATGACACCAAGGACACGAACAGACTAGTTTAATCTCGGAATGCTGGCAGGGAGAGGGACGTAGTAGGTAGCTAGGGAACAGAGTTTGGAGCAAGGACTGAAGACAATAGTTTCAGTCTTCCCAATATTTAATTGAAGGAAGTCTCTGCTCATCCAGTACTGGATGTCAGATTAGCACTCTGATAATTAAGCAACAGTGGAGGAGTTGAAGGAATGGTGGTGAGGTAGATCTGGGTATCATCAACGTTCATGTGAAAGGTAACACTGTGCTTTCAGATATGTTCTGAGGGGCAGGATATAGATGAGAAATAGGAGGGGGCCAAAGTTAGATCCTTGGAGGACACCAGAGGTAATCGTGTGGAAGCAGGAAGAGAAGGCATTGCAAGTGATTCTCTGGCTACGATTAGATAGACAAGAATGGAGCCAGCTGACAGCCGTCCCACCCAGCTGGATGAGTGGTGAGGCGTTGGAGGAGTATGGTGTGATCAACCGTGTCAAAAGCTGCAGACAAGTTGAGAAGGATGAGGAGGGAAAGTTTAGCTTCGTCAGAGTCACATAGTATATCATTTGTGACTTCAATAAGAGCTGTTTTGGTACTTCGGCAGGGGCAGAAACCTGATTGGAGGAATTCAAACAGAGTTCCGGGAAAGATGGGAACGGATTTGGGAGGTGATACACATTCAAGGACTTTGGAGAGGGAAGGGAGGTTGGAGATGGATGGTAGTTTGCAAGGACGGTGGGGTCAAGAGTTGGCTTTTGAGAGGGGTGCTGACGGCAGATTTAAAGGAGAGAGGGGCAACACCTGAAGTGAGAACATAGTTAAAAATATCGGCTAACATGGGAACCAGGAGGAGAAGTTGGGTGGTCAGTTTAGTGGGAATAGGATTGAGGGAGCAGGTGCTGTGTCTCATGGACTAGATGAACTCAGAGAGGGAATGAGGGGAGATAAGAGAGAAACTAGACAATGATGGGAGTTCAAGGCTTCGACAGTGGGGAGCTTTAGAAGAAATTCTGGCCCAGTGGGCTAGTGGAAGGGAGGGATGCGGCTAGGGCAGCTAATCAGATGCTCTCAGTCTCAGTGATAAAGTCCATGAGCGCCTTGCACTTATTGTTGGAAGTGAGAGAGTGGAAGGGTTTAAAAAGAAGACTGCTTGCAGTGGAGAAAAGAAGCTGGGGGTTATCTTTACATTCTAAGATGATCCTGGAATAGTGAACAGTTTTAGTCGATGAGAGCAGGACCCAGTAGGGCTTTCCGCGGTAGATGGCTAAACCAGCTGTCTGCCACAGCTTTCACGTCTGTGTCCCTTGGACTTAAGGGAGCAGAGGTGAGGGCCATATACCAGGGGGAATGGCCAGGGTGAGAGAGTAATGGTTTTATTGAGGATTAGGGCATCAAAGGTGGAGGGTGTGGTTGAGCAAATCAATGGTATTCAGTAAATAATCTAGGCTGACAATTCAGGCAGTTCTAAAAGAGTACTAAATTGTCAGAGGTGCCATCTTCCAGCTGAGTAGTTAAACCAAGCCAATGCCTGGGCAGACATATATGATGTCAGGACACTAACTGAAATGTATCAAAAAATTCTGCCAGTATCCTGGCCAACATTACTCCCTTAAACCAGCAAAATTAGGGTATGATATTAATTTTTAATATTCTTTTTTTTAATATTCGTTCAGGGGATGTGGGTGTCACTGGCTAGGCCAGCATTTATTACCCATCCCTAATTGCCCTAGAACTGAGTGGCTTGCTAGGCCATTTCAGAGGGCATTTAAGAGTCAACCACATTGCTGTGGGTCTGGAGTCAGATGTAGGCCAGACTATTCAAATTGGCTGCAACACTTATATAACAGTACTGCCTGTCAAATATTATCCATTGACTGTAAAGCACTTTGGGATGTCTTGGGCGCTATATAGGTGTACGTTCTTCATTTTTCCTTTATTTATGCTTAGCGAAGTTCAAGTGTGCAAGCAGCACAGCAAAACATAAGTGCATGCTTCTAAATGGCAATACTGTACTGATCAAACATAAATATATCCAAATCAATCACTATAACCAAATTTTACTGTGTAGATATGTTAAATAAAAATGTATATAAAATCCTCATTTAAAAATTAGAACATTTCCTGAAGCTTTCAGATAAACCATTTTTAAAACTAGCAGCTTTGATCAAGCACAGTGTTTGGGTTTTACCTGAACCATCCCCCTGTCCACATTCATCTGGCCCTTGCCGGAAGGAAGTTGATCTCTGAAGCACACCCTTTGGCTGATGCTTAAAGAGTGCAGAGGACAATTCTTCTAAATTGCACCCCAACAGATAGGCTGCTTTCTGACCCCATTCATGTCTGGCAAACTGTCTCCTCCCACCTTGAATTTGCAATAATAAAGATCAGTTTAATGACCAGGCTCAAAATCACTACAACATAAATAAAAACAGACATTTAATGGAAAAAAACTGAAGAAAACAGCAAAATGGACATTACAACAGAACCAGATGACTGAACTGTTAACTATTCCAATTGCATACACCCTAAAATAAATTGTACTATACAGAAACAGATTTAAACATGCAAGATTTATGATAATATATTTCAGATGAATAAAACACATACATATCCAGATATATATGGAAAACACTGGATGCATAAATTCAGAAGTTAAAAGACACAATAAAAGTAAAAGTACGCAATATTTTGTTGTTGCATGTGGAAGGGCACTTGCTGGAAGAAGTGAGAATTGTTTACTTGGGGCTACTCTTAAAAATGTCAAGGTAAATATGATTAAAACTAAGTCACAAGCTTATTTCTATAAATTAACCCTTAATGTTCTCCATGTAAATCTTTTCTTCCCAGCTTCTCGCACCATTTACTAAAACATCAGCCTTCTTGTTTCATAACAAGTTGAAGTTTCAGTTCCATAAATTGGATTTGTTAGCATTTACATGCAGAGAGCACTTCTCAAACAGTACATTCGCTCTTCCTGTTTTAAATAGAAGAACAAAAGGTTCCATTGCAATTATTTCAGCAATCTAGAACTTATACTGCCCACTAACAACCTCCTTTAGATTTCAACAAGATTGACAAAGAAGCTCTGCATATGCATTTCCAAACACATGCTGTCTGGTCAGCTAACCTTTTCAACATTAGGAGAGAAAAGCTGAGAGTTCACTTTTTCAAAAAAATCCATAAAAATTTTAAAAGCTCATAGGAAATACAAGGCAGTTTTGCACTAGGCCAGAGTTTTCACAAGATAAGTATACATGGTGAAAAGCCATTCAGCCCATTTTGGCTCATCCAACCAGAAGAACCCTCCTGACCTCTCTCCCCCATCACAACGACCAATTATTTATTTTTTAAATGATTCCAACATTTTTGCTTCCACTATGTCACTCTGTGTGTTGATCACTCATTGTGTAAAGAGCTTCATAACATCAATCCTAAACTTCCCTTTTACCAGTTGAAACCTGTATCCACTTGTTCTATTATCATGCTTCAGTCTGAAAGGATTTTCCTGATTGACTTTGTCTTTCTACGGTCAAGGTTGAACATAGCTCAGGTTTTCTGTCTTTCATTATACTACAGTGCTAGTGGCTTTTTCTCCCCCCTGAATTGATCCCTTCTGTTTCAATAACCATAACTGGAGATAGTACTCAAGATGTGAACTGATTTGCATTCTACTGTGTTGGCTATATAGCATTCTATTTGCTATGATGATTGCTGCTCTACAGCAGTTGTCTCTGTTGAGCATCTGGTCAACTAAGACTCCAAGGTTATCTCAATTACATCTTTAACTATTTCAATACCATTCATGCAGGTCACCCCTATGTTATGTACACTATTTTAAACGTCATGTGCCATGGTTTTGCTTACTAAAGGTATTTGCTCCAATTTATTTAGTAGCATCTGTGCTACCTCCTTAGCATCAAACAGCCTTCCTAGTTTTGTATTCTCTGCAATTCAACCAATTTGCACCAAATTTCTGTGTTCAACGAATACCAGTAGGATGTCTCAACAAGAAGTCACAAGGCACTCCTTTCAGAATTCCTTCTCTCCCTCCCCAAGATAATTGCTCCAACAAGTAACCACTACCATCTACTCTTTAGCCAAGTTTTCATCCATTGTACAATTTTGCTTTGAACTTTCTTGCATACATTTCTCATATTATTTCTTGAGAGTCTAGGCACACAATGTCATAGGGAATGCCGGAGTCCATTTAGGACTTCACTTCCTCGAAAGAGTGAAGGTGATTGATCAAGCAGGATCTTCCACGACTGAAATATAAACAGCAAATGCTGGAAATACTCAGGTCAGGTAGCATCTGTGGAGAGAAAAAAGCTCTCCCCTCGACAGATGCTGTCTGACCCGAGTATTTCTAGCATTTGTTGTTCATAATTCAGATTTCTACCAACTGCGGTATTTTGCCTCTTCCTCTACTGAATTCATGCTGGCTGCTGGATAGGTTATTATTGCACAGCTAATGCTCAAGTTTACTCCAAATAATAAATTCCATCATAAGAACATAAGAAATAGGAGCAGGAGTAGGCCATTCGGCCCCACAAGCCTGCTCCATCATTCAATAAGATCATGGCTGATCTGCCCCAGACCTCAACTCCTCTTTCATGCCAGCTCCTCAGCCCTCACCTCCCCGATATTTCAAAAATCTATCTACCTCCTCCTTAAATACTTTCAGTGATCTAGCCTCCACAACTCGCTGGGGTAGAGAATTCCAGACATTCACTACCTTCAGAGAAGAAATTCCTTTGCATCTCAGTTTTAAATGAGTGTCCCCTTATTCTGCAACTATGTCCCCTAGTTTGAGATTACCCCACTAGTGGAAACATCTTCTAAACATCTACTCTGGCAAGCCCCCTCAGAATCCTGTACGTTTCAATAAGATCACCCCTCATTCTTCGAAACTCCAATGAATAAAGGCCTAACCTGTTTAGCCATTCTTGATGGTCAACTTCTTCATCCCAGGAATCAGCCTAGTAAATCTCTTTTGAACTGCCTCCAATGCCTGTATATTCTTTCTTAAATATGGGGACCAAAACTGCACACAGTACTCCAGGCAAGGCCTCAGCAACACCCTGTACAGTTGTAACAAGACTTCCCTGTTTTTAAACTCCAACCCCCTAGCAATAAAGGCCAAAATTACATTTGCCTTCTTAATTACTTGTTGCACTTGCATGCTAACTTTTTGTGTCTCAAGCACAAGAACACCCAGATCCCTCTGTGCTGTACTTTTCTGGAGTCTCTCTCTATTTAAATAATAGTCTGCCTTTTGATTCTTCCTACCAAAGTGCATGACTTCACACTTCCCTACATTAAACTCCATCTGCCACATTTTTGCCCATGTACTCAACCTATCTATATCCCCTTGCAGATTACTTATGTCCTCATCACAACATGCCCTCCCACCTATTTTTGTATCGTCAGCAAATGTGGAAAGATTACACTCTGCCCCCTCCTCCAAGTCATTAATATAGATAGTAAATACTTGAGGCCCTAGGACTGATCCTTGTGGCACTCCACTAGTTATGTCTTTCCAACCTGAAAAAGACCCATTAGTCTCGTCTCTGTCTTCTGTGTGTTAATCAATCCTCAATCCATGTTAATACATTACCCCCAATACCATGAGCTCCTATCTCATGCAATAATCTTTTATGTGGCACCTTATCGAATGCCTTCTGGAAATCCAAATACACTACATCTACCGGTTCCCCTTTATCAACACTGCTTGTTATATCCTCAAAGGACTCTAGCAAATTTGTCAAACATGATTTCCCTTTCACAAAACCATGTTGACTCTGTTTGATTGCATTTTACCTTTACCAACTAACATTATTAGTTCTGTACTGCAGCTGGTACAAACTCTTGAAAAGAATCTTAAATTATTTGGTATCACTGCTTCAGACATCTTGTTGGGGCTCCAACTTCTGCCTTTAATACTTACACTTGGTTGTCGAAGCACACCAAAACACCATTTATACTAATACATAAATGGTAGTATGACTGCAGTGCAAGACACTGTTGTTTCAAAATATCAAATTTATTTAATGCGCTGCTTTTTTCCTTTCAGCATTATTTGCCAAATAAAGCACCCTCTGAACTGACACTAGTCTTCATAAAAACGCCAGTTTTGCATAACCAAACCCTCATGTCAAGCTCAAAGACATTGGTCTACAGAAACTTTGCAAAACTAGATTCCCATGACGAAAATAGGTTGTAGAAACGGTCTTGTTTTCTCGGCCACTCACAAATGGATTTTCCTCCATTGCAGCCATGGTTCATTCAAAAGACTGATATTTACTATCTCCGTTCTTATAATGGAGGAAAATCCAAGATGGAATTAAGTTTTACACCTACATGCAACTGATTCTACTTCAGTCATGGTTTAATGATTTCCCCCAATAATATCTCTCCCATTTCAATACCAAATAGTAAATCTCTTCAATTTACATATCGGGTGCTATTTATCAACAAAGTGACTCCTGACAATGCAGAGCAAGCACAGAGCGATCTCAGATGTCATCAATGTGTGCCAACATTTGCCAGCCTGCCAGTATGAAAGCACGCATGACATCACCACACAATGACGCCACTCGCTCCCCCCACGGCTACTCACTCCAGGCCTACCCGCTTCCCCCCTCAGCCATTCGCTCCCACCCTCGATACTTTCTCCGTCCCACCCACCCAAACACCACCCCCCAACCCCTCGCCGGCCACTTCACCCCCCTAAGCCACTTCCTCTAGACCTCGCCACTGATCCCCCTCCCCCGCCAGCCTCCCCTCGGCCAATCGGCACCCGCTCCTCGCTCCTGCACCCCCAACCCTGCTGTCCTGCCGCTTGCTCCCCGCTTCCCACTCAGATCACCTCCAGCTGCTCGTTCCCTGCTTCCCCCTGCCCCCCCCCCCCCCCCCCACACCCCCACCACATAAGCTGCTAGTTCAAGGCCGCACCACTTCCCTACTCTCGGCCACTCATTCCTACGTCACCCTGTCACCCCTCGCCACCTGCCTTGCTTCTTCGTGTGGCGCAGTGGGGAACGATCAAATGTGGAAGCGAGTGGCAGAGAGCAGGGAAGCGGCGAGGCCTGGAGTGAGCGGCGGAGGGAGGGAGGGAAGCTGGGAGCCAGCAGCCGGAGGTGGGGGGCAGCAGCGAGGCCGCAGCGAGTGGCTAAGGGAAGGCAGCAGGGAGCAAGCGGCAAGAAGACGGGCGCAGGAGGGAGCGGCAAAGAGAAGCGCAATGGCAGGAGGGAGCGGGGACTGTTGGGGGTGTGATGGAGGCAGCGATGGCAGTCATTGAGGGGATTTTCAGGTTGAATTTGTTTTTTTGAGATAAATTGAGCAGCACCATCTTTCATCCTGGCAACTGCCTGAGACATCGCAGACAGTGACATTTCAGTGGAAGAGGCAGCATTTGCAAATGTGTTAGTACTGCGTCACCTAGTGGTTACGTTGTCAATAAATGCAGCCATTAATCAAATGGTTCTGGGGGAATTGGGACCAGTACAAACTGGACGGGTTACACCTGGGCAGGACTGGGACTGATGTCCTCGAGGGAGTATTTGCTAGAGTGGTTGGGGAGGGTTTAAACTAAAATGGTAGGGGATGGGAACCTTTGCAAGGAATGAGAAGTGGGGGGGGTGGTGGATCAAAGAAAAGAACAAAAGACAGTAAGGGGAATAAGAAAAGTGATAGGCAGAGAAATCAAGGGCCAGAATCAAACAGGGCCACAGTGAAAAATAGTGGGAAGGGGACAAGTAATGTTAAAAAGACAAGCGTTAAGGCTTTGTGCCTTAACGTGCGGAGCATTCGCAATAAAGTGGATGAATTAATTGCGCAAATAGGTGTAAACAGGTATGATATAGTCGGGATTATGGAGACATGGCTGCAAGGTATTGGAAATGAACATCCAGGGATATTCAGTATTTAGGAAGGACAGACAAAAAGCAAATGGCGGTGGAGTTGCATTGCTGGTTAAAGAGGAAATTAATGCAATAGCGAGGAAAGATATTAGCTCTGACGATGTGGAATCTGTATGGGTAGAGCTGAGAAACACTAAGGGGCAAAAAACGTTAGAGGGGGTTGTATCTCGACCCCCAAAACTGTAGTGCTGATGTTGGGAATGGCATTAAACAGGAAATTACAGATGCATGCGATAAAGGAACATCTGTAATTATGGGTGAGTTTAATCTGCATATAGATTGGGCAAATCAAATTAGTCACAATACCATAGAGGAGGAATTCTTGGAGTGTATATGGGATGGTTTTCTGGACCAATACGTTGAGGAACCAACTAGAGAACAGGCCATCCTAGACTGGGTATTGTGTAATGAGAGAGGAATAATTGACAATCTAGTTGTGCGAGACCCCTTGGGGACAAGCGACCATGATATGATAGAATTCTTCATCAAGATGGAGAGTGACGTAGTTGATTCTGAGACTAGGGTCCTAAATCTTAGTAAAGGAAACTATGAAGGTATGAGGCGTGAGTCGGCCATGACAGATTGGGAAACGTTACTTAAAGGGATGATGGTAGATAGGCAATGGCAAACATTTAAAGAGCGCATGGATGAACTACAACAATTGTTTATCCCTGTCTGGTGCAAAAGTGAAACAGGAAAGGTAACCAAACCATGGCTTACAAGGGAAATTAGAGATAGCATTAGAGCCAAGGAAGAGACATATAAATTTGCCAGGAAAAACAACAGACCTGAGGATTGGGAGCAGTTTAGAATTCAGCAAAGGAGGGCCAAGTGATTGATAAGAAGGGGAAAATAGAGTACGAGAGCCAGCTTGCGGGGAACATAAAAACTGACTGTAAAAGTTTCTATAGGTATGTGAAGAGAAAAAGATTGGTGAAGACAAATGTAGGTCCCTTACAGTCAGAAACAGGGGAGTTTATTATGGGGAACAAAGAAATGGCTGACCAACTAAATGCATACTTTGGTTCTGTTTTCACAAAGGAGGACACAAATATCATACCAGAAATGTTGGGAAACACAGGGCTTAGTGAGAGAGAGGAACTGAATGAAATCAGTATTAGTAGAGAAATGGTGCTGGGGAAATTGATGGGATTGAAGGCCAATAAATCCACAGGGCCTGATGGTATGCATCCCAGAGTACTTAAGGAAGTGGCCCGAGAAATAGTGGATGCATTGGTGGTCATCTTCCAAGATTCAATCGACTCTGGAACAGTTCCTGCAGATTGGAGGGTAGCTAATGTAACCCCACTATTTAAAAAGGGAGGTAGAGAGAAAGCAGGGAATTATAGACCAGTCAGCCTGATGTCGGTAGTGGGGAAAATTCTAGAGTCCATTATCAAAGATTTTATAACAAAGTACTTAGAGAACAGTGGTAGAATTGGGCAGAGTCAGCATGGATTTACGAAAGGGAAATCATGCTTGACAAATCTACTAGAATTCTTCGAGGATGTAACTAGTAGAGTTGATGAGGGGGAGCCAGTGGATGTGGTTTATTTGGACTTTCAGAAGGCTTTCGACAAAGTCCCACATAAGAGATTAGCGTATAAAATTAAAGTGCATGTGATTGGGGGTAGTGTATTGCGATGGATAGAAAATTGGTTGGCGGACAGGAAAACAAAGAATAGGGATAAATGGGTCTTTTTCCAAATGGCAGGCAGTAACTAGTGGGGTACCACAGAGATCGGTGCTAGGACCCCAGCTAATCACAATATACATTAATGATTTAGATGAGGGAACTAAATGTAATATATCCAACTTTGCAGATGACACAAAACTGGGTGAAAGGGTGAGTTGTGAGGAGGATGCAGAGAGGCTTCAGGGTGATTTGGACAAGTTGAGTGAGTGGGCTAATGCACGGCAGATGCAGTATAATGTGGATAAATGTGAGGTTATCCACTTTGGTAGCAAAAACAGGAAGGCAGATTATCTGAATAGCTATAAACTGAGAGAGGGGAATATGCAGTGTGACCTGGGTGTTCTCGTACACCAGTCGCAGAATGTAGGTATGCAGGTGCAACAGGCGGTAAAAAAGGCAAATGGTACGTTGGCCTTCATAGCGAGAGGATTCGAGTACAGGAGCAGGGATATCTTGCTGCAATTATACAGGGCCTTGGTGAGACCACACCTGGAATATTGTGTGCAGTTTTGGTCTCCTTATCTGAGGAAGGATGTTCTTGCTATAGAGGGAGCGCAGCGAAGGTTTACCAGACTGATTCCTGGGATGGTGGGACTGACATTTGAGGAGAGATTGAGTCAGTTAGGATTATATTTGCTGGAGTTCAGAAGAGTGAGGGGGCGATCTCATAGAAACCTATAAAATTCTAACAGGACTTGACAGGGTAGATGCAGGATGTTCCCGATGGTGGGGGAGTCCAGAACCAGGGGTCATAGTCTAAGGATACGGGGTAAACCTTTCAGGACTGAGATGAGGAGAAATTTCTTCACCCAGAGAGTGGTAAGCCTGTGGAATCCGCTACCACAGAAAGCAGTTGAGACCAAAACATTGTAGGTTTTCAAGAAGGAGTTAGATATAGCTCTTGGGTCTATAGGGATCAAAGGGTATGGGGCGAAAGCAGGAACAGGTTACTGAGTTGGATGATCAGCCATGATCATAATGAATGGCGCAGCAGGCTCGAAGGGCCAAATGGCCTACTCCTATTTTCTATGTTCTATGTTCCTATGGAGTATAGACCTTGGATTCACATGTGCACATCCAATAGTTGAAGCCTGCCAAGAGCACAATGCTGAACTGTTTCTGGAACGTCCTAAATTTATGAAGGGACCAAAGTAACTTTCCTGTCCGTTGCCTTATATGATAATTGTAAGCATTTGAAGAAAAGAAATGAAAACATACAAAAACCTCCGTGGCATGGAATGGAAAGGCCAATTAAAGACTCTATGATGTCTTGACTTGTAAACTCGGAGGCTCTCATTTAGATCTGTAGGGAATTGGCCAATTTTCAGGTTAACTATATTTTCAAAATATCATGACAGTTAACCTCACATTGGATGCATTGACAGAACTGTATCATACTTCAGTCGAGTAGATTTGCCACATAATTAACTTCTATCAAATTCTAAGCTACAAAGGACACCTCTTAACTCCTACACCTTTGCTGCTTCATAAAGGTATCTGATGAAGCAACAGAAAGGTTTCTGGACAAACAAGTCTTTCCACTCTGCACTGGGAGAATAAAGGATGGTGTTACCAACAGCCAAACTGCCTGTACCATAAAAGGGAGCTGAAGACTCCTAAAAATGAATTAAGTTAAAAGGGACAATGAGTAACGCCGATGAGAGAGAACGTTGCAAAGGAACATGACAGATTAAGTGAATGGGCAATAATATGGCAGATGGCATTTAATGTGGTCAAGTGTGAAGTTTTTAGGCTCAAGGAAGTTCAACTAGAGAGGCTTCCAAATGGTGAGAAACTAGCAACTGTACAGGAGTGAAGAGATTTTGGAATCTGAGTGCATAAATGATTTCAAGTTAGCAGATAGGTGCAAAAAGCAATCAAAAGGTCGAATGGAATGTTTGCCTCTATTTCGGGGGGGGGGTTGGATGACAAACGGGAGGAAGTTTTGCTTCAGTTATATAAAGCTTTGGTCAGAGTCCATCTGAAGTACTGCGTTCAGTTTTGGATATAGAAGATTGAGGGATGATCTGATTTAAAATGGGCAACAGGAATAATGGAACATAATATTAAAATCAGAGTGTCGCCTGACAACGCAGCCAAGTGCCGAAGTCATCACTGTGGTCCGAACTACGCACATGCACGGTATACATTCACTCTTGCGCACGCACAAAATGCACCCGAGATTTGCCAGCACTAATGTGCGCATGCGGCGAATAAATCATCATGCAAAGGGATGTCAGCATCCAGCGAGCCTGTTCGCTGCTACATTTCACCACTCCCGACTGGTCGCCACTCCATCCTACTGTTCACTTCCCGCCTTGCCGCTAGCACCCCGCATGCCCCCCCGCCCCTCCAACCCACCGTTTCTCCAGGTGGCGAGCGAGCAATGGGAGGGAACAGTGACCAGTTGGGCATGGGAGAGAACGGAAGGATGGAGCAGCAAACAGTTGGGAGCGGCGAGCAGCATGAAGCAGTGGGAGGGAGCAACAAGATGGCGGGTGCAGGAAGCTGAATGTGGCTACTGTGGCAGTGTTCACGAGAGGGTACTGTTGGGGGGTGGGGGGGGGGGGGAGGGGTGGAGGTGGCGATCGTGGCCATTGAGAGGTGAGGGGGGGGTTTGGATTACATTTTTTTTGTATTAAATTGAGCAACACCATCCTTATTACTGGCAGCTGTCTGAGACATTGCAGACAGTGACAGCTGCATCTGTGCATGTGCCAGTACTGTGCCACCTAGTGGTTGCATTGTCAGCAAACGCAGCCTATTAAAATTAGAGCTAGGCCATTTAGGAGGAAAATCATTAAGCACTATTTTTCTTGAAGTGGAGTAAAACCTGGAATTCTTTCCACCAAAAGACCATGAATGTTTGGACAATTGGAGCTTTCAAGACTGAAATTGATTGATATGCCCTTCTAAAGGAAATCTAAGTACTTGGAGTTAAGGTATCTAACTGGAGTTGAACTACAGATCAGCATGGTCTACTCCAGTTCAGATACACTCCAGCATGAATTATCATCTTCAGGGAAGGTAAGGTGAGAAAAATTGGGAGAACAAAAAAAAGGGCTGCTCTAGTCATCTTATACCTCTTTCTGGCAATAGAGGTACTGGATAAATCACTAAAGGACAGACCATCATTTTAACCGTAATTGGCAATTTGCATAAAACATTTGAAAATCTACATCTGCGATAAAATGAAATTAAATGACTATACACATTAGTAGGTTTTCACAGAATACATTAGATGAATGATTGTTGACATTTTAAAATGAAAGGAAATGGAGTAAAAAAAAAGCCCAATCACTAGCTCTATGAAGGCTAACACCATGTAGAAACTGAAATGATATCTAAAGGAAAATGGCTTTTTTTGAGAGTATAGAGACATATAGAATGAACATTTTTACCTTCATCACCATCTGTGTTGTAATGGAACAGCATGCAACATGCAAACAAAACAAAGTGTTAGAAGGCAGTTTCACTTTTAATATTCATCAGTTAAAAAAGACAGCACTGCAAAACAAGCAGGATAATGCTTTCCATGGTTAATCATTTAGATGAACAATCCATATTTACAGCAATTAGTTCACACAAGAAAGTATATGTAAGTGTTCAAAATGAACAAAGTAAGACTAAGATTTCATATACAGGTGCCCCTCAACTTAGAAAGCAAATTCTAATTAGAATATTTACTTTAGCGTTACCAAGTAGCTCATTAAACACAAGTATTGCAGTCTAAATGTAGATTAGGTGGAACCATTGCTTGATGACATCAATTGGGAAACAAGGCTCTGAGACAACCTTGCGGCTGATCGAACAATGGTGTTACTAAGAAACACCTTTTTTAACATTTTGCGGTGTAAAGAGTTTTTAAAAGAAACTACAAATAAGCAATATGTTTATTATTAACACTTCAAAAATGGTCACATTAATTCTGCTGCAGTTCTAAACATCTAATATTCATCAAATGTATCAGAGAAATCATTCATTATTGTATTGCTCCATTGAAATGGCTATGAACTGAATACACACTAAACTACTGATGCTGAAAATACCATGCAGAGTGGTGAGTACATTGGCTCACTGAATGGCTGCGATTTGCACTTATGCCAGAGAAGAACTTGGTGCATGAAGAACAACATATTTGTGCACAGCTCCAGTCTAAATCAATTGGTTTCTTAAAGTTTTGTAATTGTGGGCAGGAAGGTCTCCCTCTGTAAAACGCTGAAGAAGTCTCTGCTTAAATTTCTGTGCTAAGGAAGTTGTTTGGCACTGCACTGGGAAGTGATACCTGAAATAATGTAAAGCTGAAGCAGTCACAATTGGGGAGGGGGACAGACTTTTAGGAGTTGTGAGGGAACAGAATGAGACTTAAAACATGCTGGCTTTCAAAGTTTTTGTCCCAAATAATACAGAAATGTAACTGAGAATTACATGAAAACTCAAACACTGTTGCAGTGCCATCTTGTGGAGGAATTAAAAATTAAGAAAAGCAGCATGAAGTAAGGCTTGAATACCTAATAGTAGCTACTACAGATTAGTAATTCAAGCTGTTCTTTCCCAATCTCCCCTCCTGAAAGCAGCAATTCATACCACCACATATCTCCATGGCAGTGCCAACCCCTCAGTACCTTGCCCAAACAGGCACTCCTCAGTGGCTAGCTGAAAGAAGACAGAGGGTGGTGGTTGATGGCAAATGTTCATCCTGGAGTTTAGTTACTAGTGGTGTACCGCAAGGATCTGTTTTGGGGCCACTGCTGTTTGTCATTTTTAAAAATGACCTGGAAGAGGGTGTAGAAGGGTGGGTTAGTAAATTTGCAGATGACACTAAGGTCGGTGGAGTTGTGGATAGTGCCGAAGGATGTTGTAGGGTACAGAGGGACATAGATAGGCTGCAGAGCTGGGCTGAGAGATGGCAAATGGAGTTTAATGTGGAAAAGTGTGAGGTGATTCACTTTGGAAGGAGTAACAGGAATGCAGAGTACTGGGCTAATGGGAAGATTCTTGGTAGTGTAGATGAACAGAGAGATCTTGGTGTCCAGATGCATAAATCCCTGAAGGTTGCTACCCAGGTTAATAGGGCTGTTAAGAAGGCATATGGTGTGTTAGCTTTTATTAGTAGGGGGGTCGAGTTTCGGAGCCACGAGGTCATGCTGCAGCTGTACAAAACTCTGGTGAGACCGCACCTGGAGTATTGCGTGCAGTTCTGGTCACCGCATTATAGGAAGGATGTGGAAGCTATGGAAAGGGTGCAGAGGAGATTTACTAGGATGTTGCCTGGTATGGAGGGAAGGTCTTACGAGGAAAGGCTGAGGGACTTTAGGTTGTTTTCGTTGGAGAGGAGGAGGAGGAGAGGTGACTTAACAGAGACATATAAGATAATCAGAGGGTTAGATAGGGTGGATAGTGAGCGTCTTTTTCCTCGGATGGTGATGGCAAACACGAGGGGACATAGCTTCAAGTTGAGGGGTGATAGATATAGGACAGATGTGAGAGGTAGTTTCTTTACTCAGAGAGTAGTAAGGGCGTGGAACGCCCTGCCTGCAGCAGTAGTAGATTCGCCAACTTTAAGGGCATTTAAGTGGTCATTGGATAGACATATGGATGAAAATGGAATAGTGTAGGTCAGATGGTTTCACAGGTCGGCGCAACATCGAGGGCCGAAGGGCCTGTACTGCACTGTAATGTTCTAATTCTAATTCAGTCAAACCTAGACAGCAAGTTATTGGCAGGCAATCAGACCAGTTAAGCTAACCAATCACAGCTGAGCCATATCATCATTTTTCAAATATCCACACACATGCTTGGAATTTTCTATGGGGACCCAACTTGGAAGTTGCATCCAAAATTATGCCCACTCTGCCGATATCAAATTACACTTAAATTGCATTAGCAGGCACCCAAACCTAAAAATAGGTGTAAAGCAGCATAAATGGCTTATGTGGTTTGACATGATTGGAACATACCACTGGAGCCTCAAAATGTTATGGTCAAGCATAATAAATGTCATCAAGATTTTTCTTTATTAATTTATTTACATTGCTCAGTAGAGTGTCTCCATCGTCTCAAATCTTTCCCTTCTCACACCGCAAATTCAAAAGGAAAGGCTAGTAGGAAGAGGGTTTTTAAACTTTTTGGAGGGCAACTGCCAGCCTTGCTAGGCAAATAGCTGGAAGGCAGGAGCGGTTTATATAATCTTTTAGCCTGAGTACTTGTTTTGCGCCATGATTATCTGCATCTCTCGAAGGAAATACTGGAAATTTTAGATCATTGAACAGTGTTGAGGATTGGTGACTACTTCCCAGTGGCGTAGTGGTTAGCATCGCAGCCCCACAGCTCCAGCGACCCGGGTTCAGTTCTGGGTACTACCTGTGTGGAGTTTGCAAGTTCTCCCTGTGACAGCGTGGGTTTCTGCCGGGTGCTCCGGTTTCCTCCCACAGCCAAAGACTTGCAGGTTGATAGGTAAATTGGTCATTGTAAAATTGCCCCTAGTGTAGGTAGGTGGTAGGAGAATTGAGGGATGGGGGCATTAATGTAGGATTAGTATAAAATGGGTGGTTGATGGCCAGCGCAGACTCGGTGGGCCGAAGGGCCCGTTTCAGTGCTGTATCTCTCTATGATGCTATGACTCTCAAGCTTGGGGCATGACCCCAGCTGAATAGGAAAATAGGAACAGAAGGCGGCCATTTAGCCCCCTGAGCCTGTTCCACCATTCAATGAAATCATGTCTGACTTATGACAACTCCACATACCCACCTTTGCCCCATATCCCTCAATACCTTTCAGTTATTCAGCACCTAAGCAGTGCTAATCATCACACTTATGCCCCAAGCCAACAGGGTAGGGGGAATTATCCATAAAACTGCTCACTTCAATTTACAAACCATAGAAAAAGATGCAACAGAAGAAAATTACCATTAATAAAGAAAAATGATAAAAGTACAAAAATCCAACTCCAAATTGCAAATCATAGGATATTAAAATGTTTGTAAACAATGGCATGAATATAAAACAACTCTGAATTCTGACAAATACTAATTAGTATGCATGTCCTTCATTTCTATAATGGAAAGCTACATGAAAAGCAGTCAAATTTTTGTTTGCACTCCGTAGAGTAATTTAATATGACTCCAAAGAGCAATATTTAATTCACATGGAACGTGAAATGTTATCTACTGCCATGTTAAAAAAGTGTAAATGATTAACAATTCAAATTGATACTTTGAATACCAACGTCTAGTTCCCTACAAACACTTCACCAATTTTCTTTTACTCATACAGAATAGTTTTCTGCTATGTATTGGATCCATTTAACAAAATTAAAGGCATTTCATTTTGAGGCATTTCAATAGAACCTGCCACTAACCTGCTCAGTTTTATTTCTCCCCTCACCTGTAGGAGGAGGAAATAATTTGCATGCATTTATCATATTTAGCAAAAGGATAACCAAGCTTTTTCTCTAGGATAAGTTACTTTTTTAATATAAAAAAAATCTACTCAGACCGTCAACTCAATTTGGTGTATGGAAGATTTATTGTATTCAAAGGGATCTGAATAAATTTATTGCAACGGCAAAGTAAATTTATTGTGCATAAATATCAGGGATGCTGTGTGCAGGAGCTATGAAATTGTAGATGAGATTTTAACTTTTGGACAGCCAAATGGAGTAGCAAGTTCCAACAGCGAAGAGGCCAGAGCCAGTTAGAGGCCCACACCCCATTTAAATAAAACTACACAGTCTCTCAACAACAATTTGCATTTATATGATGTCTTTAATGCCTTATAATGTATGAAAGAAGATTTTTCCTTGAGCTGTCAGGGGGCAGGTGCATGGATTTAACTCCTCCTGATTCATCAATCTAACGATGCAGTTGAACAGCAATTTTGTGGGTCTACACAGTGAAAACTGTCTTGCAAATATGTTAACATAAGATCTGTCAAAAAGTAAAAAAGAAAGCTTTGTCTAATACAGGTTATAGATAATTTAATCTGTTATTTAATCTGCTTCAATGCTATTTATTTTATTTAGTCTGCTATGAATGATCCAGCCAACAAAACAGCCATATGAATGTCTACGGAGATTCTCTCACCTGTTTGCCATAACTTTGGTGGAAGAGTTGCAGAAACTCTGGAAAAATACTGTTCGTTTTACCTGGGGTTCCATAACTCTTCCACCAAAGTTATGTTGGGCAAGTGGGATAACCATAGTGGGAATTCACCCCCAGCATACTTAGACTAAAATAAAGATATTAGCCTTGCATTGGCCCAGAAAAGTTATGCACGTTTATGTAACAAACTGTAGTCGTGATACATTTAAAATGTCGCCTATATATTAATGATAATGAAAATTGTGCCAAATAAAATTAATTAGTGTGTAGTTCTGCATAAGACCTATATTAACCAATGTTCCTGAATTCAACATACTACCTTTAGTGGCTCCTGCTGCCCCCAAGTGGTAGATGGCACCCAAGATGTGCCAAAAAGCCTTCTGTTCTTCAACTGAAATCCCAAGCACTTTCATAGCAGCCTGAAGTTTGTTAAATTGCTGAGCTGCCCTTTGCTTCTCTTCAGGCTACAAAGCAATTAAAACAAAACCATATTTGAATAATAGAACACACACACAAACAATATATTATATATAAAATGTGCTGAGTATTATCAATTTCTAGTTCATCCACTGATTATAATATAATTTATTGTCCTGGTAGTAAGCACACTAGCATTATGTGCTTTACCACAGAAAGGAAAGGTGGTTTGATTGCTTGTTATCACTATAGCTACTGCCATCTGGCAAAGCAATTTTTCAAATGAAGAAACCAATAAAATGCCAATGAAGCCACAGCCAATTAATTCTGTCATATGAACAAAATCTAATAAGGCAGCTTGTTATCTGTCCTTTGAGCAGAGATGCAGCAGGGCTGTGGGATGGGGACTTAACAGGAAAACGTGTTACATTTAATAAAACTTTTGATTAAAAAAAAAAGTATGTTCAGGTGTTGAGACATAGGGCTAGATTCTATAGGTCCACCGCCAAAATAGGCAGTGGGCAGGCGGAAAAAATGGCGGCCCACACACACGGTGCTCATGTTGCGGAGCCGTCGCAATTCCGAACGCAGCAGTCATTAGGATGGCTGGGGTGGCCGCCCCACCCAATGACGTAGTGGGAGCAGGCAAACTGTCCCCAGCAACGGTGTCTGGCACCACTGTGCAGGCACCTGCGTCATTTTTCAAGGGCTTAGGGCCCTAAATGACAAGTGACATTTTTAAAAGGTAAGGTGCCTTAAAAATTACCAATAATTTAAAAAATCTTTTCAGCCCCTCCCTCACCCCCAATAGCATTACACTTCATTCCTGCCCTCCCCCGTACCCCCCCAACCCCTTGAAGATATGACCTTCCCCCCGCATGCCCAAAGTTCAGAACCTTTGTCCTTTACCATCACCCCCTCAATCAATCAGGTAAATTTGACCCTGCTCCCCCCACCCCCCACACTGAGAAAATTACCTCCACCCCCCTTCCCACAGGTGTTGTGCCTCTTTTCCCCAGACAGTGATTCCAGGATGAAGATGGCAACTGGCCCTTCATTAATTCAGGTAAGGTAAATTTATTTAAATATGTAAATCGTGGTCCCATCGCCAAGCGGCAGGAGAGTGGCCACGAGACCTCTCCGCCTCCATCGACATCGGGCTGGGCCCTCACGGCATCGGGGTCGGTGGCAGCCCTCAACCGAAGCGATCTTCATGTCCTCCACTCCCACCCCTGCAACATTTCCCGATGTCGAAGGCTCTATAAAATTCAGCCCATAATCTGAGAAAAAGTGTTTTTTTTAATTGTCATACTGTAATAACTATAAACACAAAAGAAATCTGTTCTCCAACTTTACTTGGTGACAGGTTAATTTGCCAAAGTGCTTCGTATCTTCCCCGTCAATCTGATAAGTTTAAATAAACACTGCTTAAATTGTTAAAGGGAACAGCGTAAATATAACTTGAATTAAAATAACTGGTGTCTCAAATGTTTAAAAAACCAATATGTGAAGAGGTTGACAATGCATCAACATGCAAAATCAAACCCAAATATCTTAAGACTGAGATATATCTTGGAACGCACTTCAGGATATGATAGTCTAATTGTTTACAAATGGTGCAGTATTTTCCCTCATTGTTAGCTCAATGTAGTGCCACAATTTGAAATCCTTCTGAATCCACCACTCAATTGCAGAAAATACTGGAAAAGGGAAAAGCGACAAATGCTGATGAAGGGTTATGCCTGAAATGTTAACTTGTCAATTGTCTCGAAAAAGTATTTTCAGCATTTGCTGCTGTTTCAGATTTCCAGCATCTGTAGTGTTACATTTTTTCCTCCCATCTCTCAATTGTTTTGCCTTCAAATTTTATAGTTTCTATCCTAACTGGCTTCTTTGGGCTGAAACTAGTTCGCCTATTCCAATTTACCCCAACTTTCTGCATGACGACATTAAGTCCTTTCAAACCAATAAAACCTTGCTACTCAATACACCTGCCATGTACACTTTTGAAGCATAAAACTTGTCTGCCCACAGACTGGTCACATAATTCCCTAATCTCCATAGGAAATCTGATAACATCTGCATCTTTAAAATAGAGAATTGTTACCTCATTTAATAATTTAAATACATCTGAACTCTACTTTATCACCTCACTGCACAAAATGGCACCAGAAACAAACCTTGAACAAACTATTCCCTTTCTTCTCCCAGTACTTCGACTTATAAGCCCAGAAGCTCCTATGAATTCCATGTGATTTAACAAACATATTACTAATTTTTGAACTGAATAAAACTGGCGAATATAGCTTGCAAACATTAAAGAAGCTTACAGCAAAAAAAATCATGCCTTTAATGATAAAAATTACCTTTGATAAAGGTGAAATTCCAAAAGCACTGTTTTCTGCAAAATGATTCAAATGAAGCTCAGT
The DNA here is from genome assembly GCF_036365525.1 of Heterodontus francisci. Taxonomy (NCBI): domain Eukaryota; kingdom Metazoa; phylum Chordata; class Chondrichthyes; order Heterodontiformes; family Heterodontidae; genus Heterodontus; species Heterodontus francisci. The sequence continues at coordinate 41,824,183 of NC_090400.1, forward strand.
TCTGTAAGAAACAAAAATATGAAAACCAGATGGTTGTACGAAAATTTGCAAAGTTAGCAGCACAGGAATACTTTAACGTTCAACAATGGCGTAAAACAGGCAATACTGGATCCTAAGTCATTCACTCCACCCAATTTTCCTTTCTACTGACTTCAAGATAAAATTAAAATGACCTCCACAGAGTACGTATCTTAGCAGGCATCAATTTTGAGCATGTGAAGTCAATCTCAATTTTCAGAACGTCAAAGGACATTCCTTTAAATTCAATGCAGCACTCATTGCTATCAACAATGAGGTATTACACCGAATCAAAATTTTTTAAAATTATTTCCAAAGATACATAAAATTAGAAGGAATATCTACTCCTGGCTTCAATACGTTGTTCCAAATCACAGGATGGCAGCAAAAGGATCAGGGACTAAGATACTTCAGCTATATTATTTAAAGAAGTTATTTGTTACAGAACTTCTTGACGGTTGAACAAGCTTACTCAGTAAGTCACTCAGCCATACAGATCAGAAAGGTCCCAGGATTGATACCTAGTTGATGCTAGCGCAGCTAAAGGGGCTTTACAATAGTGATTTCACTGCCCCAAGGTTAAGGATGGGAAAACTAACTAAGGAACCCACTTCTAATCATGCTCCTACTAGAAGACGACATACGTGTGTTGATCAAGGACAGACTTAAGTTATGCTCTGATACCTAAAAGATCAAATTATCCATGGACACTCCCACTCATGGCTCACACGTTTCGAACAGCTACTTGGTTAAGGTGCTGATGGACAGCAGGCACTTATGAAATCACAGCAATCAGATCATTTCATACTTGATGCTCCTTCATCTACTTTGCCCCTCCCACTTCCCCCTCCCAAGTACAGTTGGAAATACAGGGGCATTTGGTACTGGAGCCGAAACTACCTATTTGGCACCAATACTTAAGATGGAGAAGGATATTGTCCACCATGTAAATATGTGCTAAAAGAAATACAAACTAAACTTCCATACACATCAACATCACCCACACAGTCAAACTGTCTGCAACAGGACAGAACCAAAAGAACACAATTAAGAAATACATTCCATGTGAGCTGAAAAACAAGCAATGAGAGATCTGGTAAATAATTTTTCAACAGCAGGTCCCAGTCATCAGCTGAGTTAACTAAAAAATATATGTGGATGTGTAAGGGTTTCTTATGGCCTGAAAAAAATTCACAAGGCATTGTCGCATCGGTGGAGAGTGAGAGACCGTTAGTGGGCTGAAATTTACACTCCCACCACCGAAATCGGCAGCAGGCGAAAACAATGGTAGCCCGTGTGTGCGGGCCACACGTCGCGGAGCCGCCACAATATTAAGCGCGGCAGCTCATTTAAATAGCCAGGGCAGGACCACCCCCCCCTCCCCCACCCCCTGGTGATGTGGAGGGGGCGGGCTGTCCATCCCTGGCAATGGCGTCCGCTGCCTGTGCACAGGCAGCAGACGCCTTTTTAAAGGGCTTTGAGACTTGCATTCAAGTATTTAAAGATACATTGTTTGAAAAAAATTTAATTAATTTATCGTGCCCCTCTCCCACCCCGCCCCGATAACCACAGAATTAATTACGTGCCCTCTCCCCCAGCACTTACCTTGTCCACCTGACCTTCCCCCCACAAAGTGCATAAATTTTACACTATGACCCTGCCCACCATCCCCTACACCAATGATATGACTGAACCCGCTTCCCCTCCAGCTCCCACACTGAGAAACATACCTCCTCCCCCCTACCCACCAGGGTTCCACCTCCGGTTCCCCGGACAGGGATCCGAAGGCATGGGAGTACTGGCCAGTGGCACAAAGATCGCACCGCGACAGAGAGCAGAAACGTAACTGTACTTAAATCATTAATTTAAATTTATTTAAATATGTTAATGGTGGTCCCATCACCAATGAGTGAGCGGCCGCCGTGAGACCTCACTGCCGCCGGCAATATCGCCAAATCACCAAACCAAACCATTTTTGGTGAGCCAAAATATTCAAAATTGTTTTAAATTGTAGGGGAACAGGTGGCAAAATTTCTTGTTTCTGAGTAGCTCTGTGATAAATGTATCTTTCCCTTGAAGTCTAGATGTTTCTTATACTGACGTTTTAACATTTTAAACAATGCTATGTTGAAAGCCAAAATTAAGATCAAAGTTACTGCTTGCTTAATAATTCCACGAATTTTATGAATATAAAAAAAAATGCAACACTATCATCCCCAAGCTGCTGTAATCAGAATTGAGGCAAAAACAAGCTTTAAAAGCATTACTATACCTGAGAGTACTGTCAGCACCAGCCATCAGGTAATAGAATACATTGAATGTCCCCTCATTCCCTGGATGCTTGGATACCCTGAGTTTCTCCAAAAGCATTGTCTGTGAAAAGAGAAAACTACTTCAAGTATCTGTATTTTATAAATATTATAGGTCTATTGAATCAATCCGTACCATTAACCTAAATCAACAGACTGTACCCATCCTTCCAGGGTATATGGAGCCAAATCTGGAGCCTCATGAGCTACAAGCACAGGTTGGAAGCAAGAGTATAATACCATGGGTATGATTCCCAAAACCACGGGTATGATTCCCAAAACCACACTGGCATCTAGCAAAGCTATGCACCAACAATGCAGCCTTACACAATGTACCCAACCATGTAAAACATTTTCCTTCATCCTGAATTCAACATACAAGGCTACGGGCCAAATGTGGGGAAATGGGATTCGTCAGGACGGGTGCTTGATGGTCGGCGCAGGTGCATTGGGCCGAAGGGCCTGTTTCTGTGCTGTAAAACTCTGTGACTAAAATGCTCATTATGCTTTAAAAACAGAAACACTTGCAATTATTTAGCGCTCTATTGCTTTGTGGAGGTGGGTGGGAAAAAAAAGAGGGGCTAAAAAAAAAAAGGAATAAATAAGGGAATGGAGGGACAGATGGTGAAATTAAGAGTGGTGGCCAAAATATTGGTCAGAAAAAAAGGGAAGAAAACTGAAGGGATTATAGAAATGGACTTCCAAAGTAGGGCTGAGGTAGCTGAGGGTCTGCCATGAATAGTGAATGCCTAAAAGGACAGAATTAGATGAGCAAATGGCGTAGGAGAGAAAACAGGCTGGAGGAAGTTGTAGAGATCAAGAGAGGCAAAGCTATGGAGGGATTTTAAATTTATTGCAAGGGAGACTGAGGGTCATCGGTAAGGAGAGGGATAATGGACAAGCAGGATTTAAGTGCAGGAGAGTAGGTACTTTGGATCCAATGGAGTTCATGGCAAGTGAAGGATGAAAGGACAGAATAATTTCCTTGCAAATTATACTCTGAAAACTCAGTTTCACAGCTGCCACATGCTTTCTGGCAAACTTTTCAATGGAACAAATGAGGTAACTATTAAAAATTTGGGCTGATTAATATTTCTTACCTGTATAGAAGCTGAAGCCACCTGACCAGCCTGATCAAAGTCAAGTGAGACAATCTGGGAAAAACGTGTGGCATTGCTGTTCATACTTGTAGCACTATTACCAAAGGCTTCCAAAACAGAATACACAGCCTGCCATTTCTCCACTATACATTCAACAAATATAACAGAAAGACAGACATCAGTGAAGTTTAAAAGGCGGAATACTTTCAATGCAACACTTAATAAAATGATGTGAATACATTTGTTACCAGCCAGGATATGGCTTCAGTTCAGTGAATATCTCCTGTCCCAAAGAAATTCAGTATTTTTGGTCTCCTTCCTCACCTAGCACTGCTGCTATTATGCAATTTATAAACAAGGCTTGCAGGCATGCTAAAATAGCTTGATGCATTAACATAAAACAGAATAATTTGAAAAGTTTGCATAACAACCCAGAGTCATCCAACACAGGAAATAAATAGTGCTGATTAAGTACATAGCATTAGCTAGCTGGCATCAGCCTGCTGGCCACTATCAAGTACTAAGTTCACTTGAGTGTATGAAGCTGATAAAGGATACAAGGGGCTGAATTTTACCGGCCCCTTGACGCCACTGGTCACGGCGCAGGGGCGGGTAAAGTGTTGTGGGGAAAGGCCCGCCTCGATCTGCGATGTCAAAAAGGGCCTGCTGCATATTACCAGCAGCGAGGGGACGTCAGTGCATCCCCCACACCGCCTGGCAGCAGGCCCTTTATCTGCATAGTTAAATTGACATCAATTACATTCAAATTAACTTACTTGGCGTCCCACGCGGATTTTATAGCCTCTGTTCGGCCTTTGCGTGCCTTCGGAACACCACATGGAGTTCCAAGGCGAGAACCTGCTGGAGAGGGGGAGTACTAAAACTTTCTGGGCGGGGGTGATGGAGGAGCGGGGAAATCAATTTTTATTGGATGTGGGGATGGTGGGAAGGGGTTATAGGCCAAATGTTATAAGTTTAGGGGGTAAAGTTCGGGTAGGAAAATAGGAATGTGTTGGTCATTTCAGGCATTGAAATGACCATTGGGGGGTTGGGGCAGGGCCATCCACATATTTTTTAGCATTTAATAAAATTTTAATGCTGCTGCCTGTTTAAGAATTTAAAGTAAGGGCTTAAAACCCTTTACAAATGGCCCTGGCGCCTGCACGCCATTGCTGGGGACACAGAGGGCAGCCCTACACGTCATAGGGGGCGGCTGCTCCGCCCCCACTAGTTAAATGAGCCCCCGTGTGAAATATCGCGGGAGCTCCTCGCAGCCACTGAATGCGGGCACACAGCCGAGTTCAAAGGGCACCGCCACGGAGCACAACACCTGAATAAAATTCTACCGAAGCAGGCTGCCTTTGTGCCACCAAAATAGTGAAAAGTCTAATTAATGGTCTAAAATGCAAGTTTCCTTGGAAAGGTAAATAATTCACAAAATTTGTTAGATACACAAGTAAGGAAAGTGATTTGTCTTAGTTTAACTGATACATGCACAAAGACCCTATACTTCCTGCATTATGGCACCGAATTGTTTCTTAAATAATTCTACACTTTCTCCATCCTCTGCACTACCTGGAAGTCCACTGCACACATTGACCACTTTTTGTGTGGAAAACTTCTTGACATCAGCCCTAATTTTGATTTTTATTAATGCTAACCTGCATCCTTTTGCACTTACACTCTGTTCACTTTGTAGTAGAGTTCAGAATGTACCCTTTCTATATTATTGAGTATGTTAGAGAATCCCATTTTATGGGATTTTTCGTGGCTTCAAGACATTCCAAAGAAATTCACTGTAATGTAGGCAAACACTGAAGCCAACATGCAGATACTAATGTCCACAAAAGCAATCTATTTTTAAGTGATAGTGACTGAGTAGTAAATGTTAGCTCTATGACAAGATTAGATTTTATAGATTAGATTAGAGATACAGCACTGAAACAGGCCCTTCGGCCCACCGAGTCTGTGCCGACCATTAACCACCCATTTATACTAATCCCATATTCCTACCAAACATCCCCACCTGTTCCTATATTTCCCTACCACCTACCTATACTAGTGACAATTTATAATGGTCAATTTACCTATCAACCTGCAAGTCTTTTGGCTTGTGGGAGGAAACCGGAGCACCCGGAGGAAACCCACGCAGACACGGAGAACTTGCAAACTCCACACAGGCAGTACCCGGAATTGAACCCGGGTCCCTGGAGCTGTGAGGCTGCGGTGCTAACCACTGCGCCACTATGCCGCCCTACTTTTCTTTTGAATACCTCCAAGAGATCTTTTGTCCACCCAAAAGGGTAGATGAAAATTGGTTCAAGGTCTGATCTAAAAGACAGAACCTCTGACTGCATTGAAGTTTCAGCCTAGATTATATGCTTGAATATCTGCAGTTGGACTTAAGTTCATGATCTTCTGACTCAAAGGCAAGAGTAGTACAAGTACTTTATTATTGGCAATCAGTCTACCCACTCTTCTCAGAGCCTAAATGTCTCCCTTTTGTTTTAATGATTACAACTGCATAAAATGTTTAAGATGTTGTGTGATCAGACTGCACTGTTTGAACATAACTTCCTCTGACTTGTACACCGTTGATTCGGCTGTATAGACCAGCACTCGATTATGCTTTGTTAACTACAGCTGCACAGTGATTAAACATGCTGAGCAATGAGTATACTCCTTAAATTCATGTGCCCTTCCTGGTTTGGCATCAGCTGTAAGTTTGCCTAATATGCATTCAGTTTCTGAACCCAATTTATTAATCCCAAATAGAAACATAGGGGTTCGAACATGAATCCCTAGGGTACCCCACTCAGAACTGGCCTCCACCCAGTCACTGCACCAAACAAGTATCTGCTGCTTCCTACCCTTCAGTCAATTTTATTAATTCTCAAGTTTTTACCCTGAACTTCCACATTTTAAGACCAACTAGTATTCTTTCACAAGGAACTCTGTCACATTCTTTTTGGAATTCAAAGTACATCATCCTAAAGGGCTTTCCACAGTGCATGAGAGGTGTCACTTCCTCTGGGAAGAAGTCGTCAAGGAGGTTGATCAGATAGCATGATCCTCCTTCTACATTCTTATTGGCTGCTTAGAGGTCATCATACAGGTAATTGCGATTTTTACTCCTATTTTACATGGTATTGGTGCAACACAAACATTTGTAGCACATGGACTTGTTTTGTTCCTTTTTGAACATACTAAAAAGGATAAGTAAAACATCTAATTTTGGTTACATTGGACTGAATATAACCAGGTATAAGATTCTGGAGGATTTACATTCCAAGTGTTATAATATTAAAGCAATACCAAGTTTTATACATAATAAAGATCAAACATTTGCAGATTAGTTTTTCCCCTACCAGTCACGATTTTTCCTGTGCTCCCAGCAATTGTGACCAGATATTGAACAAGGTGTTGACTGTTTGTAGTTTTCCCACTGCCACTTCTGCCCAAAAGAACAATGGATTGGTCCTGCCTGGTAGTCAGCAAATTTCGGTAGGCAGCTTGCGCAATAGCATACACGTGTGGAGAAGTATCTTCCCTGCGACACCCTTTAAACATGTGCATAACCTGAAATGAATACACAATGAGATTTGTACAAGTTATTAAATAAAAGCAAAAATGTTTAGAACAAGAGAAACATGAATGTATTGGCAGCAATTACATGGGCAGAATTTCACATACAGCTATTTAAAATGAAATAAAATTAAATATGAAAGTAATTTTAAAGGGATAATGACACAAATCTATTTGTGACCATGTTCAGTTTGTTAAAAAGGAAAATATCTTAATCGTAGTGGCTTCAGCTTAAGCCACACAGCCCAGGTGAAGATCAGTCAACTCACAAGCCAGTCTGAAGTCCTGGCCTCCATTAAAGTTAATAAATACAATACAGAACATGTGCTCTCCTGATAACACATATCTCGGAGTAAATGAGTAACAGAAACCCAAAATGAGAGGTCTATTGGTCTCAACTAAGCAATAAATTCAACAATACCTTCCATTAAGCACCATAAACATTAGTCCTATATGTTAATTGCATATTAATTGTGATTAATTGTATGCAGGCAGTGAGCATTAACTGGGGATTCATTTGTGCTCCTATAAATAGGAACATACTGAAACTGTAGTAGTTTGGTTAGGAAGTATATGTTTGTAAAACCTATAAAGTGTGTAAAGATTTTGGCTTCAGTTCTACTCATCAGACTTTCTGGCATATAACACCATTACTTATTCGTCCTCCATCAGATCTTAGGGTGAGGATGGAGAGAGAAATGCTTAGTATTTGTCTTTCATTCTCCTTTAAATAAAATTTACAGACATCTCTGGACAATTTACTATCTTAAATCAAGCTTGTGTGTTGCCATTGGATGAGTTCTAAAGTAACATGCAATGAACTGTGGCATCCAACTTTTACAGTGCCAACAACTTTAGATAATTTTGAAAACTTTTTCCTCCCTCTTTCTGAGTCAATCTTCTTATTATTGTGTTCAATTCAGTGCCCAACATTCTTGTCAGTTTCAGAGGCTAGAATATTCTCAAAATAGGTATGGAAGGATTCCATGGTTACAAGCCAACACGTATGCGACATTTGGGGATTCACAAATAGTGTACACATCTAAGTTTATATTTTTTTAAGTGAGAAACTGAAATTATACTATAGAAAAGCTTACAAGTGTTTTCTTGGCTTTCTCTCGATAAAATTAATCTAACAATATTTGTAAACTCATTTGTATTGGTAACGAGAGAAACACAAGATAGTTTACTACCAAAGCAAGGATCTGAGCTGCTCCATTTCAACACCAGTTACTATAGGATAGCTAAAACAATCAAATCACCAACTGTTAAGTAACTTGTTAACACAATTAAATGCTGACAACATTTATACTTCAAAATATATAGACACACAAGATGAATATAGTTTCAAACAGCAGTAGGCATCACTGGAAAGTTGTTGTTTAGCTGCACTGGCAAATGACTCAGCTTTTAAATTTGTGTAAAACCAATATAGATGATTTTTTAAAAATCCACCTCCAATGAGAGCATTGCACAGAAATAGGCAGAACAAAGGCAGACTTAAAATTTTAAACTGGCAATAGGGAATCAGCATAAAAAGGTTGAATACAGTTAGAAAAGATAAAAAATTGGGATTATTGTTTGAGTAATTTTATTATTTATTTACATGACATAAAAATAGCTTCTCCGCTGGTAATCTATTGTTTGTAGAGAATGTCACATTCATACATCCAAGCTATTTTTAATCACTTTATAAGTTAATGGAGTTTTTGTGATATGTGCACTTCATTTACACACAGAGCTGATGAAGTGATATCCACAGTACTAAGTACTTGAAGTACTGAATTTCCTAAAGGCTGAGAGATTAAAAACAATTTGTATAAATACTCAGATTGTTTAGGTTTTTGAAACACTAACAACGTAAGTATATTTTCACATAAAAGGGTTTTAAACATGAACGAATATTTTTGTTCATTTATGAGATGCGCACATCGCTGGCAAGGCCAGCATTTATTGTCCATCCTTAATTGCCCTAGAGAAGTTGGTGGTGAGCTGCCTTCTTGAACTGTTGCAGTCCTTAGGTGTACGTATACCCAGAGTGCTGTTAAGGAGGGAGTTCCAGAATTTTGACCCAATGAACAATTAGATGGCCTATCTAATATTCAAGAGTCATCTGTACCTTTATGCAACTATAGTACAGTACTCTTAATTCAAAGTTGCTTAATTGATTACATTTTTTCCAGCAGAAGTTACCTCTGTCATTTTATTTAAATTGTTTACTTCGGTAAGTTGAAATTTTTGAAAACAAAACACAACTTAATGAATTAACAGTATATTGTATGACTTTTGTATAGTGTTTGGACAATATGTTCCCCATATTAAGTATGAATATTATTTTGTACTTGACCTAGAATCATTGAAATTAATTGAAGGGGCCTCTGCAATCTTGTTCATACTGTAATTCAATAGTCCACAATAAAATACAGAATTTTCCTATGTGGTGTTCTTAAAACATACCTTCTCAGAGTACATTGAAGGAGAGCTGAGGGGATTCACCACCATCATATTTGATCCTGCATATGTGTGGATTAGGTTACCTCCATATCGTTGACGTAATGTGTGCAGAACACTGGATTCATTAAGATATAATAAGGACGCAAGATCTTCCACTCGGTCATAGGTTGGTGGATTTGCCTGTTAAATGCAATGATAGTATGTGGGAAAAGAAAACATGCCTTTATTTAGTTCTTAAAAAAACAAAAGCATGGCAACAGAGATGTGCTTAGAGAGGATGTTCAGTGGCAAATTAGCCACATACCCTGCTTCCATCTTAACTATGTCCTTAGGGAAGTACAGAATGAAGCTTGGCATGGTCCCCTTCCTCATAGGGAGAAAGTTAAAAGGAAAGCGAGCACCTCATGCACAGAGGCTCATTGCTATACTTAAAGGTCTCCAACTAAGCTGAAGAAATCTACACATAGGGTCAGATTTTATTCCAGTGATGGGGGGACCCCACCTTGGCCCTCCGTCGGACCCCCCCTTGTTATCTCATGATGGGCAGCCAATTAATTGCCTGCCGTTGGGAATGTCGTCCCTTTAAGGGGCGAGCTCCCGCCTCCAGAGTGGCTGGGCAATCGGAAGGCCAGCAGCTCTGTAGTACCAACAGTGACACTGGGAGTAGTGGCCAATGCCAGGACTGTACCAAGGACATTGGGGACCCTGGGACAGGCAAATGGGGTTGGGATCGCTGGGGCCCAGCGACAGGATGGGGGGCAGGTATGGGGGTCCTTCCCGGGGGGGGACAGCCATTGCTGCCGGTGGCCATCCAGGGATCATGGATTAATCCCAAAGTAAGGGCCCCCCTCCCCCCATCCCGACCCTGCTAGCAGGCCGCCAGGCTTTACAGTGTCTCCGGGCAGCAGCGGGCGCCTCCGTCCTCCACAATATTGGTGGAGGCAGGGAGAGGCCCTTTTAAGGATTTCAATTGGCCTATGACAGGAAGGCTGTCCTTGGCCTTACCTGCCCCAAACAAAATGGCAGGAGACCCAGCCAATGTCTGGAACAGCACCCCTTGCCATTATGTTGGTCCCCGCCTCCGTTCCCATCTCCAAGGGCAAGACAAAATCCTGCATTTCTATTTGCCAGCTGAGACAAACCCCACTTAAATAAAACCAAAGAGCTTAGGTGCAGGTTGGTGAAGCCAAAGGTTGGGGATCCCCCAACTGTGCACAGGAGTACTGCTGGACCTTAACCCAACTTACAACTATTCAGTGAATTGATAAGGTCCCTGTAGACCGGCAATGCTATTACTGCAGAAAAAAGTCTCATTAGTATTGTCATCAGAATCATTTTACTTAAAAACACTGATTTACAGGTACACTCATAGAAACTCAGATTCAAAAGGCATTTGATACAGTGCCACACAACAGACTTGTGAACAAAGTTATAGCTCATGGAATAAAAAGGACGGTAGCAACATGGAATTGGCTAAGTGACAGAAACAAAGAGCAGTGGTTAATGAATGTTTTTCGGGCTGGAGGAAGGTTTGTAGTGGAGGTCCCCAGGGGTTAATGTTGGGACCCTTGCTTTTCCTGATACGTATTAATTACCTAGACCTTGGTGTACTGGGCACAATTTCAAAGTTTGTGGATGATACGAAATTTGGAAGCATTGTGAACTGTGAGTAGGATAGTATAGAACTGCAAAAGGACATAGACAAGTTGGTGGAATGGGTGGATTGGTAGCAGATGAAATTCAATGCAGAGAAATGTGAAGTTATTCACATTGTCAACTGAAGCATTCAAAAGGGAATTAGACTATTATATGAAAAGGAAGAATGTGCAGTGTTATGGGCAGAAGGTGCGAGAATGGCACTAAGTGAATTGCTCTTTCAGAGAGCCAGTGTGGACACAATGGGCCGAATGGCTTCCTTCTGCACTCAAACAATTCTGTGATTCTAAACAATGTGAACTTGAAGACCTCCGATTGAAAATCATTGTTTTATTTCAGTCTTAATTGCAGTTTACAGATTATATAGATTGAGGATTACTGTATTTTCAGTATATTTAACAATTTAACCACAAAGGGAAGCAAAAGAATTTCAAATAACCCTACACCAATATATTGAAGGGTGTTGGTTTATTTCAGATCAATAATTGAAAATCAAAATTTCTAATTATACTCTGTAAAATATACTGTACTTGCCTTCTCCACATCATCTTCATCTGCATCAAGTATTGTTCTATCATGATCCAGCATAATTTTCACTTTACCTTCTGGGAGATTGCAGGCTCCAGCATCAGTCTTTAAATAAGCAGCTTCAGCAACAATAAATTAGTTCAGAATTAAGTACACTGTATGTCATGTATAAAAGCAGAGTTCTACATATTATTAATATCTACTATTTCAACTGAATAGTTGTAATTTCTGCCATTCCACTGGCACACATTGATATATGATCTAAAATTCTAAGTTCTTTGAGAAATAACAAATTTCAGTTTGCTAAACCAGTTTGAGATTAGCGTTGTAGAAGAAGGTTGAGCAAACTGAAGTTTATATTGATTTAGAAATATATAAAGCAGAAATGAGTGTAAGTCACTAAATCCAGGAATTCTATGAATTGAAAACATTGAAAACAGCTGAAGATATTAAACAAGAAACAGCAACTTCGGCTCATCTACTCCATTAGAGTTACCATTGTGCAAATCAGATGTTTGTGGAATGAAGTAGCAATTGAAGAAATCAGTTAAAACGGTGATGAATTAACTTGTAGTGGTTGGCCACAAGTTTCCAGTCTCATTTTCCACATCTTTTTGTACCATTTGGCATTTTACCAGAAGGCAGGCAAATACAGTGCACCCTTTGATTACTCAATTGGCCCAGGAATTGTGCATGGCAAAATAAAAAATTGGGAAGGAAGAGGAGTATAAAAAGAGAAAGATTAAGAGAAAGAGAGGGGGAACAAAAACTATTGTTCGAGTTTTTTTTTAAATGAATGGCAAGGTTCAGATATGTAGTATGTGATGTATTTTTTTTTAAACTAATGTATCTTTCACATGTCCTAGGATAGGCCCATTGTTAAATGTTCAAAGTCATAGAGAGTAACACAAAGACTTTTGCTTGTAGTCGACTCAGGAGAACCATGCAATCTAACCTGTTCTCACACTGCACAAGTACAATAACAACAGAGCAACTGGCAACAATTCCTATTAGATGCATTTCCTGTTCCACCCCGCTGGCTTAATTCGCAATTCACAGCATCAACCCCCTCCCCACTACAGACGGACTTCAATCAGCCTCTTGCCCTAGTGACCTGAAATCCCATTCTACAGCAACTTTTCCCCACTTTGGCACCCCTTTCCCACAGACCTGAAATCCTATTCCTTGGCAGTCCCTTCCCAAAACGCTCATTCCTCAGTCGCCACTCCAATCTACTGCTAAGCCTTCATGTGCCTTGACCCTGCTAACCTGAATTCTACTTCCTCAATACTCCCCTTTCCCATATCTTTCCCTCCATCTCTACTGAACTGACTCCACTCCCTTCCTCAGCACCCCTTTCGTCAGCTGGCCAGCCTTCCTGTACCTCAACCCCGCACCGCTCTCCCCACCCCCCACCATTCCCCTGAATGCCCCTTCCAAAGCACTCCCCAGCCCCTGCAACTAGCATGCCTTTTCCTTGCACACTCCCACCTCCCCTGCTTACTGGATTTATACCTTCCTCCCTTCCTGACCTTAATTCTCATTTCTCAATACACACTGCCCTAACTGGCTGTTTTTACCCATGCCTTGATATCCTCTTGCCTTTGACTTGAATGCCTCTTCCTCAGCAAGTCATCCACACCCTCCTTTTCTGGCTGGCTGCCTTCCGGTGCATAAATCCCCACTCCCACCAGTGACTAAATTCTCACTGTACCCGCACCGCTCCCAAATGTCACACAGAGACCATTTCCCTTACAGAGCAAAGTTTACAGTGCAACAGGTATTCTACGCCCTGTTCTTCCCTCCTCCTCTCTCCCATTCTCCTCTTTTCTCCCATCCGCCTTTTCATCCTAGCATTCCATCTACTCCTCCCTCCTCTACCTTGTTTCAATTATGTACCCACTTTTTTTTGTAGTGCCTTGCAGTAATTCTGTTTTTATTTCCAAGCTGTCGTCTTCTTCTTTGGCCTCCTTGTCTCGAGAGACAATGGGTAAGCGCCTAGAGGTGGTCAGTGGTTTGTGGAGCAGTGCCTGGAGTGGCTATAAAGGCCAATTCTAGAGTGACAGACTGTAAATCTGTACGACAAAAAATTCCTTAGTATTAAGCAATAAACTGATCCTGGTTCAAAATTGATGGTTTTGTTGTTAACACAAAGAGCTCTTGGAATGCCCATAAAATCAAAAATTGTTTCCTGTTCTTAGGTTCTTTTGGCACAGATTATGGGCTGGATTTTTACCTTAGGCGGGATGGGAATTCGCCACCAACGTAAAAGTCGGTGGCGAACCCGCTTCCGCCTTGCCTGGGGATCCGTCCTGCATGTTACAGGCCCCCCGGCTTTAATTGTCCCGAGGTGCGACTTCCACCCACTTGAGGGAGGAGGTCCCGCCTCATTGAGCTGCCAGCCAATCAGCGGCCCGCAGTTCATAGTCCCAGCAGCGCCACCGGGAGCGGTGGCCACTGCTGGGACTGCAGCCTAGCCAACGTCATGGAGCCAGGAGGGAAGGCAAGTTGGGCATGCCTCACCAGTGAGATCGGTCGTGCCCTGGTGAGGCTAGAGTGGTCGTTTTGGGGGGGGGGCACGTCTTGGGTCCCGGGGGTGGGTTGGGAGGCGGAGGCAGCCCTCAATCGGGCACTCTGTGCACGACTGCCATGGCCCTCCCCCCCCCCCCCCCCACCCCCGCGACGTGCGGAAAGGCCAGCAGCTATCGCTGGGCGGCCTTTCACATCCCCAGCACGTTCACTATAGTGGTATAGTTCTAAGCGACGAAGGTGTGTGGCTTGGAGGGGAACTTGCAAGTGGTGTTCCCATGAGTCTGCTGCCTGCTGCCCTTATCCTTCTAGGTGATAAAGGTTGCGGGTTCGTAAGATGCTACTGAAGGATCCTTAGTGAGTTCCTACAGTGCATCATGTAGATGGTACACACTGCTGCCACCCCGTGCTGGTGATGAAGGGAGTGAATGTTTAAAGTGGTAAATGGGGTGCCAATCGAGTAGGCTGCTTTGTTTTGGGTTGTGTCGAGCTTCTTGACTGTTGTTGTAGCTGCACTCATCAAGACAAGTGCTGAGTACTCCATCACAGTCGACACTTGTGCCCTGTAGACGGTGGAGGGGCTTTGAGAGTCAAGAGGTGAGTTATTTGCCTCAGAGCTCCCAGCCTCTGACCTCTTCTAGCCACGGTATTTACATGGCTGATCCAGTTCAATTTCTGGTCAATGGTAACAACCACGATGTTAATGGTGGGGGATTCAGCAGTGGGTAATGCTGTTGAATGTCTAAGGGAGATGGTTAGATTCTCTCTTGTTGGATGGAGGTGGTAATTTCCTGGCACTTGTGTGGCACAAATGTTACTTGCCATTTAACAGCCCAAGCCTAAATGTTGTCCAGGTCTTGCTGCATGTGGGCTGCGTCAGTATCTGAAGAGTTGGGAATGGTACTCAACACTGTGCAATCATCAGTGAACATCCCCACTTCTGACTTTATGATGGAGGGAAGGTCATTGATGAAGCAGCTAAAGATAGTTGGGCCTAAGACACTACTCTGTGGAACTCCTGCAACCATGCCCTGGGGGAGAGATGATTAGCTTCCAACAACCACAACCACCTCCCTTTGTGCGAGGTATGACCCCAACTACTAGAGATATCCCCCTAGGGCTCTTCGACAAGAGTTCAAAATCCCACCACGGCAGCTGGGGGAATTTAAATTCAATCAATTAATAAATCTGGAATAAAATGCTAGCCTCATTAATAATGATCATGAAACTACCAGATAGTTGTAAAAAACCCATCAGCTTTACTAATGTCCTTGAGGGGAGGAATCTATCATCTTTACCGGGTCTAGCCAACATGTCAAAGAGTCATAACAACACAGAAGGTCATTCGACCCATCGAGTCTATACCAGTTCTCTGTAGAGCTATCCAATCAGTTCCATTCCCTGGCTGTATCCCCATGAGCCTGTAAGTTTATTTCTTTCAAGAGCCTATCCAATTTCCTTTTGAAATTATTCATTGTCTCCGCTTTCACCACTTTCGTGGGCAGCAGGTTCCAGGTCATTACCACTCGCTGCGTAAAAAGGTTCCTTCTCACATCCCCCAGATGTGACATGACTGCAAACCCACAGCAATGTGGCCGACTCTGAACTACCCTCTCAAATGGCCTAGCAAGTCACTCAGTTGCATCAAACTGCTACAAGATTCTTAAGTGACTACTTCTGAGTGAGGATCACTTTCCTGTTAAAAGTTAAGAATGTTGTATAGTGGTGTCTCAAACATTACATACGAGAGCCTGATTTATCACAGAAGTAACTCAATTCAAGGCTTAGTTTTGAGGATAATATGTTTTAAGATACACAATTACTTTGCGCAGTAATTAAAGTAGAGAGAGAGGTCGACATGCCAGACATCCCAAGAAAACTCTTATTGTATCTGACACAGGGATACAACAAAATTAATGTAGTCAGTAATGGAGAAAATAATGGCATTAAAGAGTGATAAATCCCCAAGACCAGATGATTTCCAGCACAGGGTTTTAAAAGAAGTAGATAAGAACTTTGCAGATGACCTAACTATAATGTTCTCTCAATTTGGGAACCATTCCTTTAGAGTGGAAATTTGCACATGTCAATCTGCTATTTAAGAAAGGTGACAGAGAAACAAGGGAATTTTAGACCAGTTAGACTAACATCAGTTGTCAGGAAATTGCATGAGTCTATAATTAATGATAGAGTGACTTGAAAACCTTGAAAACTTTCAGTTGATCAAAGAGCCAGCATTTATAAAGGGTAGGTCATATCTGAAGAATCCGATTGACCAAGTAGTTTACAAAGGAATGTCTATGGATGTACTTTATGTGCGTTTCCAGAGGACATTTAATAAAGTCCTGCATTAAGATACTGTTAGCTGAAACTAAAGTTCACGAAATTAAAGGTATATTAGTAACCTAGTTAGGAAACTGGCCAAGCGGAAAAAAAGTGTAGGGATAACGGGCAGGTACTCTAATTGGCAGGAAGTGACTACCAGTGTCCCAAAAGGATCTGTGTTGGGGTTTCAACTATTCACCGTATTCATTAAAGACTTAGTCGATAGCACAGGAAGCTGCATATCCAAACACACCGATGACGCAAAGATAGGAGGCATTGTAAGCAGTGTAGATGGAGGCATAAAATTACAGAGAGATACTGATAGATTAAGTGAATGGGCAAAACTGTGGCAAATGGATTCCAATGTAGGAAAACTTGAGGCCATCCACTGTGGACTTAAAAAGGAGAGAACAGGACAATTTCTAAATGAGGAAAAGTTAGAATCAGTGGAGGCCCAAAAGAGACTTCAGGGTCCAAGTACACAGATTAAAACGTCATGGACAGGTACAGTAAATAATCAAAAAAGTGAATGGAATGCTGGCCTTTATATCTAGAGGAATAGAATACAAAAGGGGTAGGAATCATGCTTCAGTTATACAAAGCCCTGGTTAGACCTGACCTGGAGTACTGTGAGCAGTTCTGGGCACCACACCTTAGGAAGGATATACTAGCCCAGGAAAGCGTGCAGTATAGATTTACTGAATTGATAAGTGGACTCAAAGGGTTACATTACGAAGAGATATTACACAAACTAGGGTTGTATTCCCTGGAATTCAGAAGATTAAGGGGTGATTTAATCGGAGCTTTCAAGATATTAAGGAGAATAGACAGGGTAGATTGGGAGAAACTATTTCCACTAGTTGGGAAGTTGAGGACTAGGGGGCATAGTTTTAAAAAAAAAAGTTAGAGCCAGACCCTTCAGGAGTGAAATTAGGAAACACTTCTTCATGCAAAGAGTGGTAACATTTTTGGAACTCTCTTCCACAAATGCCAATTGATGCTAGATCAATTGTCAATTTTAAAACTGAGCTTGAAAGATTTTTTGTTAACCAAAGGTATTCAGGAATATGGGGCAAAGGCAGGTATATGGAGTTGGGGCACAGAATAACCATGAATGGCACAAAAGGCTTAAGGGGCTAAATGGCCTACTCCTGTTCCTATAAAGCACTGATGTATGATTAATGGAGACTGACTGCAGAAGCAATAATGAATAAAAATTGCTATTTAAGATTACCTAACGAAAAGCCATCTTTGTGAACCAGCCACACCTTGTCTGCTTCATACCATGCTTGCTCTGCAGCAATCTGTTCCTCGGTCTTCGACTATAATTGAAAAAGCGGAAAAGGGAATGTTAAATTACTTTAAAAAGAATAAGACAAGGATAGGCTTCTTGTCACACATTACAAAATTTCAAACCACAAAATTAAAAAAAAATTGCCATCAAGTTACATATTCCCTTATGGAACACAAATCTTTGTATTAGCCACTTAGAAAGAGTTATCTATTGAGTTATCACCTATCTTGTTTTTGGCCACAGAATCGTTTTTTTCCATTTGGCCAGGCGTTTGTCCATTTCTGGGCCATAACGCTCCTTTGTTGAGTCCTCTCAGGAGGTAAAGATGCAATACATCACTAATATCTGAGCCGCAAATATATTTGGGTATTACATCAAGCAAAGTGAAATGTCAATTATCTGATGCAGAAACTGGAGCCAGTTGAATTGTTTAAATAAAATGTCTAATACTGCTCTGCCATGGGTGTTATGATTACCTGCACAGCTTAATTATACGTTTCAACGTGGTCAGATGGAATGTGCATCAAATAGCACCACAGAACTTAAGTTCAGAGATCCACTGAGTGTTTGGACAACGTGTAGTCATGATTCACATAGTATAGGTATTTAAATGTTGAATAGAGAAAAGATGAGAAATAATGCAATTGAAATTGCAGAATAAATGACTGAATATTTGTTAAAAAGATGCACTGAAGCATTTTACTAATAGCTTTTACATTATTTCATATCCATTTATAAGCTTCATCTGTTAGGTTTTGAACTTAATAAAAGAGGCCAACCCTAGTTATCAATCTTGCAGATGGGAAGTCTTTGGGCAAAGATGAATTTGGAACGAAATAATACACAATTGTTCCCCAAGAGAGCACACAGTTAGTTTGGAAGATCTTCTCCATTCACATCGCCAAACCTTGCAGAAGTCGGACTCAGAATTGTTCATAGGAAGAGGATTCTCAGTCATGAGAAAACGCCAAGTCAGAACAAGTCTCCCAAATTGATTAGATTTATCAATGAAAGGCAATCCAAGCAGTTTTGCAGGTGTTATGTAAACAACCATCTCAAGGGTAGCGCGATACTAAGATGCAGACCTAGTGGCCTGATCATTCACCTCAGCCAAAGGTTTCGCACTATAATGTGGTCAACAGTACAGACGTCCTTTTGTAAGTCAATAGCAAAGTACTGCAGATGCTGGAAATCTGGAATAAAAACAGAAATGCTGGAAATATTCAGCAGGTCTGACAGCATCTGTGGAGAGAGAAACAACATTACTGTTTCAGGTTAATGACCCTTTGTCAGACTTTCTCCTGAATGGTCATCAACCTGAAAAGTTAATGGTTTCTCTCTCCACAGATGCTGCCAGACCTGCTGAGTATTTTCTTGTATTTTTTGTCCTTTTCCAAGTCTTTGCTTGGAAACATCTAACCTGAAGAATTTGCGTTATATAAGAGAATATGATCTGTCAAGTGTTTATAAAATAGACTTAGCTTAGTCCATGCAGAATGGAAACCCACATAATCACTCTATTAGGCGCTACTCCCATTTTATATGAACAAAACCAGGAATAGTCTAGCAATAACCTCAAGAATGTGAAATGGGCTAATTGTAAACCACATTATGGTTACTCAGATGCACATTATAAAGACACCTATCAGCTGCCTCTGGATTTAGGTTTGCATGGAAAACTGATGAAAATATACTCCATGATTTTTTGACAAACTTCAACATTGGAGGTTAAATGAATTAATAAGCCTTTAACAGCACAGCACACAGCTCACAAAAAGAATTAAAGCAAAAAGATTTAAAACTACTCTTTAATTTGAAATAGTATCAGATGCAGTAGAAATCTTTAGCAATAGGGTTGGCAATAAAATTACATAAGAATCCAAAGTGCCAATCTTTTACATATTGTATTAGTTTAGATTAAGATTAAATTAAAGTAATCCATTCCTGCATCTGGAAACTTGTAATTAATATAACTGCAATGTTCTTAGGCTTTATCAACTGAAAATTAGAAGATATTTAATGTTACATCCAACAATTAAATTATATTGTTTTTCGCACAACCTTACTATAAATGATTTTTCTGAAATATAATCATTTAATAAACTGCTAGATGAATATTTATTGCCAGCTAATATGCTGAAAAAGGTCAACATACAATACTTAGCATGATGCTCTTCAGATCAAAAATTACTCATTTACACACATCTTTCTGACATCTTTAGCAAACCCACCATGTCAAAGTAGCAAATTCTGAACTGTTAATACATTGACAGTGAATGAACATTATGCAAAAATTGAAAAAAACTTGCATCATTTCTAAATTATTCAAACTTTACTTTCATGACCAGGTGCTATTTTACAATTCTTTACCTATTGCTTATCATTTGTATCTAATGCAACAAGAAGCCAAATGAATAGACTAAAAGTAAAACTGAAATGAAAAAGCACTCCAATTTTAAATCAGTAACATCTTTAATTAAGCTAAATTTTTCTAAGGTCTCTAAGATTGACTGATTTTGGTGGAATTTATAAAAATAGATTATCAAGTGTAAAAGCCAACGCTATTGCAAAAGTTCAAACGATTACCAAATCAATTCTGTACTGGCAACACACAAAATATTCCCGGATGGGACGGATTGCAAAACAACAAATAATTTTTGCATCTAAATGATTTGAACAAACATGAATACCTAAAATAAAAATCTAAAAAAAGGAGGACAGGTTTAATATTGTACAACATGTTAATACTTCACAAACACTAACTTCACAAAAGCCATGTTGAAATTTAAATGCCAACCTGGGGCTGAGTAGCGGATGCTGAGGAAGACTGTAGCACAGCAGCTGGCACCTCTTCCACCTGATTCTAGTGAGCAGTAGCATATGCCAAGCACAGCAAAGAAAAGCAAACCAAAATTTAAAGGATGTTATTTTGTATCTTTCACTATAAGATCCATAATGTTCTATTCAAGTTTCTGACTTACAGCCACACACAATTCCATTTTTCACTTTAGGTACCTTGCTATTTTCATCTCTTTAAATAAAAAATTATATTGATGAATTCTCACTATCCAGACTCACATGAAGAATGGATACCAAGTGATATACTGGAAAACCAGCCGGTGGGACAATACCTCAGCATCTTTTGTAGAGGATGGAAAAACAGATAATAAAAGGGAGAAAATTGGGGGGGAGGGAAGATGTAAAAAACCTTTAATGGCCAAACACTATAAATTTCATCTGCTACTTCAAAACTAAACTCAAAATTGAAGTGCGAGTAAATGTGATTAAAGGCAGCCTGTTTAAGAAATTAAAAGGGGATTCTATAGCATTTCAATCTGGACTGAGCAGTTATATAGCAGTACCCCCCTGCCACATCATAAACATCAATTGGAGAGAAAAAATTAAGCAATTTCTCCAAGTTTAATGTTTTGATTGCCCTGTTGAATATTTCTGATGGTTTCCATTTAATGGTTGAGAAATTGCATTGTTGATATCAGTAGCTCAATATTTTAGGTTTACAATGTGTGTAAATCACATTGGTTCACTAATGCCCTTGAGAGAGAGAAAGGAATCTATTATCCTCTCCATATAGTTTATATGTCATGAGTCAATTCTACATGGCTAGCTCTTAATGCCTTCTGAAGTGGCCCACAAAGCCAGTTTTACAAGTCATCGCTACAATGCCTGCAGCAACTGAAGGCAGCAGCCCCAATCATCATATGAGATCCAGTGAACAAATTGAAGCAAAAACGTAAAGTCTGATGTTTAAGCATAATGTTCATTTTATGAGCATAACGCATAGCAGGGTGACTATAATGACTATAATTTTTACGTCAAAGTCAGTTCCATTACATCTAAAAATCATTAGAAGCTAGTTTCTTTTGCATAAAACTCTTATTAGTGGCACCAGTTTCTGACACACTTATCTGCAGCAATCAACTAAAATCCAGAAGTACTTTTGCCAGAATTCATTAAACATGTGTCTTCCTAACTACCAGGCTTACTAAGTCCTGGCAAGTTTACTTTTGGTGTTGCAGTCAAATGTGCAAACCTATGTCAGCAACCAGCATCATTAGCCTCGGTCTTGGCTTAACATAATAATAGTGACACACCAGATTTCACAGGACTGGTACATGTTCAAAAATGGACAGTACATATACTCACACACAAAGCAACTCACAAATAAGACTGCCTCTCCTTTCCTCAGAATATGAAATTTGGTTGAATACTGGCTGGATTTTCTACGCATTGCTGCCTCAGCCCACAGATAGGGAGCCACAGAGAATGAAGTGGGAGAAACAAGGAAGCAATCAGGAACTACAAAAAGACAAGTGGCCCTGAAAAGTCCAGAATAGATAGGAGAAACAATTGTGCTCTTCCTCAAAGAAGTTACATTACTGTCCACCACAATTGTACTATTTTCAACCCCATGGCCAGTGAAGTTCTAGTCTTAAGCGAGCAGACAGCATATAATCAACAAATTCACCAGTCAGCAAATTCAGAATTATGACTTTCTTTGAAACTCGTGTTTTTATAAATTACAGTTTGTAAAGTACACACGGTCTTTTTACATTAAAATGGCATTCTGCATTAATTAGCTTTATCGGTAACAAAAATATGAACAGAAATTATGAAATAATGAAACCAAGTGTCTATGTTTCTTTTTTTTTTTACAGCAAATGCAGAATTTTATATTTTTTTCCAGTTTTTAAATCCCAATTTAAAGAAATAGGAAATGGCATTGGATGGAGCAGGAATTTGAGGGGATTTCGGAGGAAAGGGAAAGGATGGAAAAAGAAAGGAAGGGCTAACGTTTTAGTTCAGACAACACTTCAAAACTAAGTAAGCTTCAAAACATTGGTGCAGATGATTTTAGTACATAAAATGCAACAGTTTTTTTGAACGTCGAACACATGGCACTTCTCAAGTCCTTGGGCCTGCTGACCAACACTTCAGTAAACTCAACAGTGGCTTAATTGAAATTGTTAAGATACAACTGTAGTTTCAAACTGTCTTGTTACAGTACACATAATATATTACCCCTAAGAGGTTAGAAATATTAAAGCTTCCAAGATCAAAAGGGGTGAAAATAATTAGCATCCCAAAAAGCAACTGATTAACATGCTGTATTTTCTTGTTAAATTTAGAATATTTAATGTAGATTGGAAGTATTATCTTCAAATAATTCCTTTCTCTTTTGAAAATCATATTTTTCCCCAATCTTAAACTAATTTAAACCACATTAGTAGGTGAATAATTTTAGGTGAGATTTTGTATACTTTATCAGTAAACCATTGGAGAAACACATTAGCAGGAAAAAACAAGCAAGGCAAACACAGGGCTATAGCAGAGATGTGGGAATAATGCATCATAGGATAGACATGAAGGCAGCCTTACAGTCCAGCATGACACACGGGCACAGACACCAGCCCAGACACCTGCCTGTGCGATATCGTTGGAGCGAGCAGAGGAATCTTGAGAGGGAACAAGGCTCTGGGTAGGTGGGACCGCAGGTTCCAGCTGTGACAGCAACGCAATGTAGAAGAAACAAGATCCAGATGTAAAAATGAGAATGAAGAAAGATGAAGTCATTAAGCAAATAACTACACACATACAGATACAGCCAAAAAACATAATATACTAATGACCATACTTAGAGCACAGCTGCTTAGGGACTACTATAGTGTTTGAGCATAGCATCCAAAAATCACAAAATTTTGATTTTCCATTTTCTTTCAGTTTGTAATCAGGTGAGATCATTTCTTCATATTCTGTAGGTTCACACTGTAATTTGTAACATTCACCATCTGAATTTTAAAGACTTCAATGAAACACAAAAATAGGTTTCTCAAAAATCATACAGGAAGTTGCATAGATCTTGAAGGCTAAATCAAAATACGTGCTTTTAAAAACATTTCGTTAAAACCAGAGGGAATGTCAATACTGTGGCTCTAGGATTAATATTTAGACTGAAGATATTTCAGACAGGATCCTTATGAATGCTGCTACATCTTGCATACGACAGGTTTATCATAAATAGATGAGAAAGGTGCCTATGCTTAGTTTTATCTGCATGACCCTGATGTTGTGGCTACATTTTGAAGAATCAAGTGTTAATGATGCACTTACTTAAACTATATCAGTGTTAAAAATTATTTTTAAAAATTAACACTGCAGTAGATTTCAAGCAACTGAGGTGTGCTGAATGTGCAAGACTGGGCTGGATAGTTTTACAATTAAAAGCTTCTCTCCAAGAAACCACTGGGAGAGAATTCTTGACAAACTTATCAAATGTATAATTACATTTTAAGGCTCCACATACAGCACAGAACTAAAGCAAATATAAATGAAGAAGTGTAAAAAACTTGAAATTTTCTAAATTGCAATTTGTGACATAACAGTACGGTTTGTAATTTGCGATTTACAAAATGTAGATTATACTTGCGGAAATCTTAAGATTTCAATAGCTATTTACATTAAAAATGCCGAAATTTATGAAATACAAATTCTCATCATAAAAAACAATGGGATGAAATTCATTTTGGTGAATATGACAGAATACGTATCTGTACATATTAATGAACAATTTGATTACTTTATTCTGTTCATTAAATCTTTACAGTACTGGCATAAAAAGGTGTCCACAATTTGCTTATCTGTCATAAATCCAAACAACTCAGTAGCAAACATTTCTCCTCATTATCCCTCTACAGCTTTTCCAATGATTTTAAATCTAAGAACTCTAAATATTGACCCACTCGTCTGATGAAATAACTTTTCTCTCTCAAATCACTCATCATTTGAAAACCTCTATTAGGTTATCTCTTAACTTTCTCCATTGCAAGCCAAACAGTGCTAAAGAGCCAGCACAAACACGATGGGCTGAATGCCCTTCTTCTGTACTGTAAGTTTCTATAATTCTATAAGCATGTAAACTTTATGGCCACAAGCAATGATGCTGCCAAAGTTTTAAAACAGATAACAAACATAACGAAAGAAAGAAAATAGTGAAAAACAAATTAAAACTAAAATTTAAAGCACACTTTACATTTCTGTCGTGTTGTGCACAGGAGGAGCAGCGAAGAAATAAACAATGGAATGGAAGAATTATGAATTCAAATGTCAACTGTTAATCAAAATCAGAAGCACATGGACACTTGTACAACAGTCAAAATGCAGTGGTGATCAGAGAGAGTGCGAGACAGAGAGAGACAGAGAGAGAGAGAGAGCCAGAGAGAGAGAGAGGCAGAGAGAGAGAGAGCCAGAGAGAGAGAGAGGCAGAGAGAGAGAGAGCCAGAGAGAGAGAGAGCCAGAGAGAGAGAGAGCA
>NC_090400.1:41849507-41872007 GCF_036365525.1 Heterodontus francisci
TAGCCCACAATATAATAAATTTGAAAATGGATTTCTCTTTGGACATTAAGTTCAACTAAGCTGTAGTTGGGATTCAAAACAGTAATTATAGAAGAGATGACAACAATAATGATAATTAATTGCATCATCCATCAGGTACCACAAGAATGATCCCAGATGGGTCAAATGGTCGTTTTTCTGAATTGCAGTGACAGACAATGCTTTACAAAGCAAAGTTATTTCAGATCAGATAGGTTCGTACTCATGGAACCAATTGCTAAATCTTGCTATCAATTATATTTGACACTTGCATACATTAAACAATTTTGTTCTTGAAATGTTACATAAAAATAGATTGTATATCCACCTGTATTACATTGCTGATTGATTACTATAATTAATTGTTTGAGTCATCTACATGAAAGTAAGGGGTTAAAGATGACATATCCAGGATATATAAAGTTTGATAGGGTTCTGCTTTCAGGTAAGAGCATGCCAACAGCCAACATAAGCAACAGTCAAAGCATGGCATGTTTATTTACTGAAGTATTGAAGATTCTCTCCAGCCTCATCTGAGCTTCATCTGTGTGGGTCATTTGCTGTGGTATCCACTGGGCCTAAAGATCACATGATCAACAATATTAATTTTCTGATTACTAGTTCTCATCTATTTAGACAGGGCTTGAAATTAGTGGGAGTGGGTGAATGGGGGCGTGGGGGGGGGGTGGAGGGGAGGGTACACTAGCTAACATTAATGCAACTACTGGTTCACCATGGTCATTAACCTAAAATACATAGCTTAAACACGGGTCAGAAGCAAACTGTAAAAGAAAGTTTTTAAAAATGCTTTCTTCATATGGTAGTCAATGTTTCAGAATGTTTTCACTGCTTGACAGAAGATTGTGATCGAGGTTGATAAATTTTCTTCTCTCAGTCCAGCAGCCAGTAGTCATGTCTAATTGCATTTGCTGTACTCATTGACCGGATTTTGCAGTTGAATTGACAGCGAAACTGTCAGTGTTTATTATTATTACAACTGCAAAACTGACAGCAACTTCTGGCATTCACACATGCGTAGTTAAATGCAGAAATCCAAAGTTGCTGTTAGTGATTTCCTGCACCTCCACAGGATGCACTGTTGAAGTCCCCACAGATGGAAATCAATTAGAAATCATTTGAAACGACATTAACTTCCACTTTTTACACTGTAATCTTGCTGTAAAAAACCCTGAAAAGGTTATGCCTTGTTGAATGAGGTGTAACTGGGTTTAAATGGAGTACTGAATTATAATTTTACTGCGGAACAACCTCTCTGGCCCTGGAAAACTAATTTTATACTTCTGGAAAGTCAAAGTTCTCCATTATGATAAAGATTCCATAGTTTTTTTTTTTAACATAATAGTTTTAAAAAAAATTTTCAGGGGTGTGGGCATCGCTGGCAAGGTCAGCAATTATTGCCCATCCCTAATTGCCCTCGAGAAGGTAACTGAATGGCTTGCTCGGCTATTTAGAGGGCAGTTAAGAGTCAAACACACTGCTGTGGGTCTGGAATCACATGTAGCGCAAACCAGGTGAGGACAGCAGATTTCCTTCCCTAAAGGACATTAATGAACCAAATGAGTTTTTACAATAATTGATGATCGCCAATTTTTAAAGTTTCTTGATATTTCAGCTTCTACATTAATCCCATGCGTATGGCCCAATCTTTACTTTGTTCCCTAAATTATTAAAAAGTGAAGGATGATCATTGCATTTTTCTTCTTGGTTTACTATCTTCATTGTGAATGTCTGCTTGGCCTGGTTAATTACTTCACTGTTGCTGGATGCCAGAGAGCCCCTATAATTGGCACCATAATCAAATTAACATCAGGGAAGGTGAAATTCACACAGAAATCACTAGATCTTGGTGGGCAGCTTTTCACAAGTGCCATCACTTCACCGCTGACCCCCAAAATCCAGCCCATTAATAATCAGTTCTTTCACTATACATGTTGTACCCTCTTCATCTCATTGATCAAAACATATTGACTGACAAAATTAGAATACATAATCAAATGGTACAATAATGTGGTCATATGGTACTGATCCAAAGATTGCACAATTGTGACACAAGGAACTTAAAATCCAATCACATGGACTAGAAACCCACCAGTAGTAGCATTAAATTCTAAGACAGAACTAAAAAGAAATAAAGCACACAATTATTTCACTAATACATGTATTTTGTTGCAGACTGCCACTAAAGTTTTGGGACTATGGGAGGGAGACAGAGAAGTTACATTGCAGGATTCACAGTACAGCACAGTCTAGCATGTAGGGTGAAATGAGTTTCAAAACAAGTCAGCCACAACAGTTTACCTTTTCACTGAACTAGCAAGGCATCGTATATATCATTTCTACTTCATTTTCTTCTTTTATGGGTCCATAGATTTCAGATAAAATCATCCTTTTGTGAATTATTTTTACATTTCAAAAAATGTATATTAACTTTACTAACCCAATTGAAGGTAATATGAATTTTAGCTCAAGCAAAATATACCGATGACCTCAATTACATAGGTGAAAGAACATTCCCAAAATAATCAATTTAGTTAATTAAATTTAATTCCTTTCTGATTTTAAAATTAAAACACTGATAAATTAAATTTAAAGCAGTTGCTGTTTATTTCTGTTACTTACATTTCAGCTTGATCATAACATCATTTAATTACATAGCAAGGGAGAAGAAATTGAAGTTTAAGAAAAAGGAAATTCCATTCAGTCCGATTGACTTATCAAAATGGAAAGGGAGAATGTTATGAAATGAATTTTTAAAATGTGGGCCCCCTCTTAAATTTTATCAGTCTTGAACTTTTTTTAATTTTTAAGAACCTAACCTATTCTTTCTCTCCATCTTTTCCAAATTTTTCCCATTTAATTTCTCTTCTGAATTACATTTTGATAATTACATATGCAAAAAAAATGTTTTTAAAAAGGCCCAGGTTTTGCAGTCAGCAGCAAAGCAAGGGTGCTCAACACTGATCTCAAAGAAATCCACTTACAAAGACCAGCGATCTCTGGTGTGGTTTTCCTCATTCCTTACAACAGTTTAAGTCTGGCACCAAGTCAAGAGGATGTCTTAGCGTGCAGCATCATTGATGTCAGCAAGCAGGTAAGAAGCCAATCACACTAAAGTATTTACACGCAGCAAACCAGGAAGTTGAAAGCACTTAATATCCATGACTTTTAATTTAAGTTTTCAGGTAGAGAAATAAATAGTTATAGTTGGATTAGGATAGAAGCTTAAAAAAGGATAAATTAAAAAAAAAATATGGACTTTATTATGGAGTAATTGGACATTCCACAAATATAAAATCAGCTTTTCAAGGTCACTGAGGGTGTTTAGCAGTAACAATGAAGATAGCATACCATTTAAAGCTCAGTTACACCTCATTCAAAAGGTGTAACTACTTCAAGGGTTTTACAGCTAGACTAACGGTGTAAAAGTGGAAGTTCTTGCCAATTCAATTTGATTTCACATTGATTGCAGTCTAAGAATGCCTCAACAGTACGCCCTCTGGTAAGTACAGAATCATTGGCAGTAACTTCTGGATTTCCTCATTATTCGGCACATGTGCGTACTCCAGAAGTTGCTGTCAGTTTTAGTGGAGTCCAACACTGACAGTTTCACTGTCATTACCACTGCAAAGTCTAGACCATAGTAAAAGGATTGAAAACATAGAAGCCAAGATCATTGAAGGGCAGGACCTGAAAAATTGACCACCTTTTCGGAATTTAATGATTAACAACCATTGATGGGAACAAATTCTAATCACAGGCTAATCACAGAGGTTCTTTTAGCTTTGTGATGCCTTAGATTGTGGCATGCAATGCATTTGTTTCATCTGTTTGGCTTGCATAGGTAAATCACTGGGGAATTAAAATAAGTATTTTTGCATATGGTACAGTTGTTCAATGATTGGTTTGCACCAAGAGAGAGAGATGTCACATTGCAACATAAAACATAATAAATAACCACACAGTGGATAGAGTACATTAGTGTGACAGTCGTAGTAAAAATCTCACCATGGCTGACTTCAACACTACTCTGAAAGCACCCAATCCCATTTGATATTGGAAGCTAGGCAGAGTCAGAACTTGCCTGGGAGAGCTTTTGAGAATACCAGATGCAGTAGGCCACTTTCATGATCCATGGACACTACAGGCTATAGAATGTCTCCTAGATGCTGATATATTTTACGTTAATGATTTAGACGCGAATATAGGAGGAATGATCAGTAAGTTCACAGATGGCATGAAAATTGGTGGTGTCGCAAATAGTGAAGAGGAAAGCCTTAGATTACAGGACAGTATAGATGGGCTGGTAAGATGGGCAGAGCAGTGGCAAATTGAATTTAATCCTGAGAAGTGTGAGGTGATGCATTTTTGGAGGACTAACAAGGCAAGGGTGGTAGGACCCTAGGAAGTACAGAGGGACCTTGGTGTACCTGTCCATAGATCACTGAAGGCAGCAGCACAGGTAGATAAAAGGTGGTTAGGAAGGCATATGGAGTACTTGCCTTTATTAGCCGAGGCATAGAATATAAGAGCAAAGAGGTTATGATGGAGCTGTATAAAACGCTAGTCAGACCACAGCTGGCTTACTGTGTACAGTTCTGGTTGCCACATTACAGGAAGGATGTGATTGCCCTGGAGAGGGTGCAGAGGAGATTCACTGGGATGTTGCCTGGGCTGGAGCATTTCAGCTATGAAGAGAGACTGAAAAGGCTAGGGTTGTTTTCCTCAGAGCAGAGAAGGCTGAGGGGAGACCTGAAAGGGGTATATAAAATTATGAGGCAAATATATAGGATAGATAGGAAGAAACTTTTTCCCTTAGCGGAGCTGTCAATAACCAGGGTGCATAGATTTACGGTCAGGGGCAGGAGGTTTAGAGGGGATTTGAGGAAAAATATTTTCATCCATAGGGTGGTTGGAATCTGGAACACACTGCCTGAAGGGGTGGTAGAGGTAGGAACCCTTGCAACATGTAAAAAGTATCTAGATGAGCACTTGAAACGCCATAGCATACAAGGCTACGGGCCAAGGGCTGGAAAATGCGATTAGAATAGATAGGCTTGATGGCCGGCGCGGACACAGTGGGCCGAAGGGCCTGTTTCTGTGCTGTATAACTCTATGGCTCTAAGAAGCGATGATGTCACAAGCACTCTATCTACTACAGAGACGGAAATCTAATTAAGTGTCAACAAGAAGATTTAAATATTGGGGAGACAAATTTTACTGCAGATTACATTATTAAAATGTTCCAATAATTTACAGGATCAGCATTTTCTGAATTTAAAATGGTATTAAAATTTAAAATTAAAGAGGAAGCAAAATCTAGGGAGTGTTCAATGTCCTCAGAGTTTAAAACGTCAGCCATGACTATGGGAGCATCCTTGCCCCCAATTCTGAAGGTTATGGGTACAAGTCCCATTCCCGAGATTTGAGCACAAAATATATGTTGACGTTCCAATGAGGGAGAGCTGCACTGTATGGAGATGTCATCCTGCAAATGAGACCTTAAACCAAGGCTCTGTACACATCTCAAGTGGCACTATTACACAGATGAGCAGGTGTTCTGCAAATGGCTTGGTTAATATTTATTTCTGAGCCAACATCACTAACAAACAAATTATCTGGTCATCATCTCATTGCTGTTTGTGGCAAATAATTTGCTGTCAACAAATTGGCTGTTCTGTTTCCTACATTACAGCAGTGACTAAATTTCAAAAATATTTTATTGGCTGTACAGCAGTTTGGGCATCCTGAGGTCTTGAAAAAGTTATATAAACGCAAGTCTTTCTTTCTTATCCCCAAGCTTTTCGTGTGCCTGCGCATGTGCATGCGTGCGTGTGGGGGAGGAGAGAAAGGTGGAGTGTCATCTTAGATGCTGAACTTTTTAAAAAAATCACTTCTGCTGATAAGCTAGGTGTCTCTGTTGGCCTCAATTATATGCGTGCCAGAGAAGCACCATTACAGCAGGAGGCATGACTTTATAACAGCTTCAGAAACTTCCAACCTGAAGCAAGCATGCTACTCATTATATGAGAATGCAGATTTTACAAGGCTTATCATATTGGTAAAGTAGTCTAATTTCAACAAGGACAGTGAAATTTTATGGGACGATGATAATTGTCAGCTATATGACAGATGGTTGGGAAGTACATTGCTCAAAATTCTCCCTCAAAGCTGTTGCTTCTTTAATTAAAAAGTATGAAACTGGTCAATTGGCAAGTTGTTAAAATTGATTACTGCAAGCGTAAACCAAATAGGTATACCATGTATATGTAGGCATAAATATGGAGACCTAGTGTAACTTTACACAAAGTCGCAACCAACCTACGATTTCCACAGTAAATACTTTTTTTCCCCAATATCATATACTATTCTTTCTACAGCTACACACCTGCATTATGACATCTGGTGGAACATCTTCGGCAACAAGTGAAGGCAACTTTTCCTGATCTGGAATTTGCTGCGCATTGGAACTTGCAGTCTCCTTCAAATAAGTCAAAGAGGAAACAGTGTGCGCTTATACAATAATGGAAGCTTAAATCAGTTGGAAACTTAAGCCATGCTTCAAGCTTCTTCAATTTTGATCTCTACTAGATGATGACATTTATATTTAATCTATCTCAACTAGATCGCAATTATTTCTTTTTTTTTTAAAAGATATTATAGTATTAGTTTAGCAAAACACAACTCGCATTGGTTCCAAGGCTCTTCCTAAAATAGTTGCACTAATTCTAACTTTCACATTTTCATGCATGAAGTTCCAATCAGAAAATTAAGTATCAAACCATAAATACTAACGTTACTCCAAATAATCATTTCTCATGCATAAATGGTTAATAAAGTTGTGTTGTATAAGTCACTAAGACGATCAAATTAAACTATAATTTTCTGAACTTTGCACTAAACACATCCACATTTTCCACAACAAATTAAACAAACCTAGGGTGTACAGTACACAATATTTATTTGCCAATATGCCATCGTGATAGTCTTATGCAAGCGCCTTAAGACAGTCTTTTGGTGAGTTCCCGGTTAGGTTTTAAAGCCTGCCTTACAAAATGGCAGAAACTATTCCCCAATCAAGTGGCATGCATGCTTTGGTTAGTCAGTTACCTCACTTTTCACCAGTTCTGGCATTTCTGGATCATTTAGTTTTTCCACGTGCTCCAAGGAAGACGAATGTAGCCTTGCAGTGGGCATTTCATTAGGACCACTATCAGAAACAACTTCCTTTTTCTCTGGGAGTCTTAACCGAGGTTTGTGATCTTTAGTTTTTCCTCTAGTCATTAGACTAGTCAACCCCATTGAAATATCATCTTTAGCAGTTTTCTTTGTTGAAATTGCTGGTTCTACTTTGGGGGCATTAGGAACATTTTTCTCAACTTTTAATACTGTTGTCTTGCCAATTTCAGTTCTAGAGCCTGTTTTTGCTTCCAAGACTGTTTTGCTCTCCATTTTTTTCTTCATTGCTTGTTCTTTACACTTCATCTCCATGACCTTATCCTTATCAATTCCACTTTCGCCTGGTAAAGCCTTCCGAATCACTTTCCTTACCATTTTAACCACTTTTTTCTTAGGAAATCCTTCACTCTCTTGAGACAACTCATCCCGATTTGCAGCATTCATATTTTGCTTCTTCTCCTCTTGTACATCAAGTGCACTTTCAAAATATCCAGTTGAACATTCACTTTCTCCGTTTATTTCAGGTTGTGGACTACTGATCTCTTCGGTCCTGACTTTCATTGCATTATTTTCACCTCTTTCTGACTATATTTATGCAGCATAAGAAAAAATGTTGCATGAATTAAAATAGCAAAAAAAATAGCTGGCAGCAAAGCAGAAAGAAACAGAATTACAGTCCAAACCTGATACCAAGAAAGAACATAAACCATTTGTACAACAAAAATCCCAGTTTATCTCCAACCATCCTGTTGCAATAGATACATAAAACTGCTAAGATTATCCAACATAATGCACCACAATCACATTCCATGTGATATGATGATCCTACCAAGTTGTCACTGTATTACTTCACTTTTCTTAATTCCATATTTGAGTTAGCATGTGCATTAGAGTACACACTTGTACAAGTGCATAAAAATGCACAAAAGCTATACAAATTTTAAAAGCTACACATTTCTCATATTTTTGGACAAAATTCAGTGGAAGGGCTCCTGCATTAGAATATTTTTGTACATTAAAAACATGTGGCAAACTGCCCCTACATTCTATGTTAGTATTACTATTCTAACAAAGCAAGGAGCTTATGACATGTATACTGTACTTATAGTACATTTTACGCTACAAAATGTACAAAAAGAAAATTAAAAGTGACAATAGGTATGTACAAAATAACACTTTTGTTGTGCTATAAACGGTATTAAAATTATTTTAAAAAATAATCAAGAAATGCATGCAGCTCAAGGGACAGGCCAGTGCAAGTTGTTTTTAAGATACCTAGAACTATATGAAATTATGCAAATATAACCATAATTTTTTTTCTCAACCATGAAAAATCAAATGTTCCTGTAAATTTAAACATAAATGATTCATCTATCCTAAACTGCTTGACCTATATGAATGAAAACAAAGACAAATAGAAAGAAAATTAAATACATTATGCCCCAGCAAGTATTGCTGTACAAGTGCCCTGTCACTTCAAAAATTACTAATTCAAAGTACTATGAAGAAGTAGTAGATAGTAAATAGATACTTGACAAAGCAAAATATCGTCAGAAAACAGGAGTCTTGTCCTTCATGTACGTTTGGTAATTTTGCTGCATATAATGCATGGGTAATCTTCTTCAGTAAACCATTAGTTTAAGGTTAGAGCCAAATTTGCTAATGTGCTTTTTGTCTGTAAGCAATACTGAATCAAACTAAACCTGAAGAGATCTATAGGATAGTCATTAGTATGCTGCACTGCAGCAAGGCCCATCTGTTTTCAGTAAATGGAGACCACAAGTTATTCAGTTCTTTTCTTTAAAAGGAAAATAAGTTTTTTTCAGAATTGTGTCTGACTGCATTTCATCTGCTATCACAAATCAGTAGAACAACTTAATACCCAACAATCTTTCAAAAAAAAAGTCAACATTTATCTTCAGTAAAAATTGATTCTGCATTAGCTTGCTTCTATACTGTTTTAATGACATTACTATTAGCTAACATTTTTCATTAAATATTAAACAAAGTTTTTTTTTCCATATACAAACGCCAGGCTGAGCAAGTTTTCATATGCTAGCTTTACTTTCAACAGACTAGCAATCTAAATACCATTTTCACCAACAGCTACTTCACAAGGACGAATGAAATGCTGCAACACCTCCAGATCTCTTCCTGATACCACAGAATGTTATTTTGCATTGCCAAATCACATTGTATATATTATTGTTCACAACATGTCCTAAATCAAGCTTCAATTTAAAGCACTGCAGCAAAATTATTCCTATGATCTAGATGATTAGAGGAGGATCTCTGAAACCCTTACAGGCCCAAATGAAATCAACACATCCACTGCATCTGCTGATGCTGCATCAGTCAGTCAGTAACTCTAATGACAGAAGGCCAACCAAAACAACAGTGCTATGGCACATTAAAAGAAAGGCAAGTACAGAAAAGCAAGATTTCTGCAGCACATAACCAAATCTTCTTTTCATCAATTCTAATACAATCTTAGTTTGAATGAAACAAAGATGAAGTATATATTTTTTTAAAGTACCATTAACCACCATTAAAACATTTATGTGACCTGTATGAAAATATATTTTATACCGTTCTAGAAAACTGTACATTTTTGTTCACCATTGTACAAGTTAATATTTTATGAAATTGTGCCAAGTACTTGACAAGCATTTTGTAGCACTGCACCACCCCACCAGTGCAAGCACTGAAAATGTAAGCATAATTATTTTCCTGATTAATCTAAAAACAAATTTGCACTGACCATAACAAGAGTTATTATTTTCAAGAAGTAACTATTAATTTAAGAAACTTACAGATTGTTCAAGGTTTGCTTCTTGGTCTTGATCTGGATTTTCTGATTTGAGAACAGATACTGTTTTTTTCTTTGCAACAGGCTTTTCCTCTTTAACCTAATTATTTATAGGATGAGGATGCAACATCACTATCCAAAATTTCAGTGATACATGCAACAGTGCTGTCTGTCATCAACAATTCAGCAAAGTTCAAGATAGGATACTACAAATATAATTAAATGTTTAAAGAAAGGGAAAGCTCAGCTATAAATTCCATTTTTCTTGAGCATAAAACTGTCAGGTTATCTCTGAGAAAAAAAAATTCCTATGTCCAATCACGAGATGAGAGAGTTATTTTTCCAGTGAAAAGAAATTTGGGAATCTCGCACATTTTTATGACCACATTTTTCTGTACCAGGAAATTTTGAATGAAGTAGAATTCTACTAAATAGCTGACAGCAATGTGAATTGGAAGAAATAATGGAGTATTTGTAGTTTGCACCAGCAATAATAAATCCCGAAGGTGTCCCGATTTCCTACTACATAAATGTCAGCAATAGTTGCAATAAGCTTTATTTTGGAAACATAGCTGCAAATAGATGAATAGATATAACTTTTGTTTGTTCTTTACATGAAATACTCTACTAGCATCATAACTGGTAACAGTACCCAAATCTACAACAGATCTTTGTACAATCACATGAATTCCTTACAACTGCCAGCATGCAAGATTTGGCAATAAAAGTTTGGTGTCATCCAGAATTGTCCTTTCTACTTTACTATAACAATTTAACCTAATTTTTGGGGAAACGTAATGTTCGTTTGAAGTTATTTTTCATAACGCATTACAGAAAATCCTTGTATGTAAATTGGATAGGAGACCTAGCCTGACTATAAGTGATTTGGCATTTGCAATTTGAATGATTGAGTTTTTAAAAAACACTTTCCTTTTGCTCCCAGAAAGCAAAACGTGATGAGAAAGCCATGCTGCTGTCATGAATTGATAAGTGGGATTATGAAAGGATGCAGTCTATTACACAGCTGAAGTCTGCCTGGAGCCCAAGTTCTTCCTAGTAACTGAAATTGGCGGGGCAGATTGGAACGCCCTGGACAATGGCCATGCAGCGTGAACTGGACACACGTGTGATGGACACTGTAAGTACAGAAAAGTTGAAAGCACAAAATTACAGCAGTCATTTAAAGAAAACTAAACAGTTGTTGCAGTTATTTCATCTAATAACAAAACTAAATTTCATTCAGCAGTATTTTTAAAGTGTAAAAACAGTGCTGCAGAGTGAATTCAGTACAATAGGGAGGACATCATCATAAGACCCAAAATATTTGACTGGCTGTTGCTGGCTCATCTATATCTATCTTTCAATTAAGAACAACATTTTGCAGTTAGGATCGCTCAACTACAGAGGCAGAGTTTAAAAGGACACGAATAAGAAATTGACAGTTTGTCAAAGGGCAGACAAAATATAGATATGGAACTTGTCAAAATTCAGAATGGGAACGCTAAAGCTAGAATTGAGATGGGCAAAACTTGAATTCTAAAAACATCGGAGGCACATTGCTCAGGAATTGTCCAAATAACTGCAAGGCAATTAAAATCAAGCTGTGAAATCATGTTAGAAAAACTAACTTTTTACAAAGGCAATGATGGTTCTTTTTGATTGGTATTATATATTTTTTAATTAATGGGCAATATTCCATCCAGATGTAGTAACTAGAGTACTTGGGCACTTTGAACTTGTGGGACACATTTCTTGAAAACTCGAGTAGTAATGGCATAATCTTCTAGACTTCTTTTGGACAAAAAGATAGCAAGAGCAGAAGTATGTTTATGAATTGCTCAATTGCTTTTCATAATTAAAACAAAGTCCTTTAACATAACTCATGGAGATGGATGAACACTCAAGTTAAACATTTCCTTTTACTCCAATTGTTGGAAAATACCAGCTGATCACAGTCATCAGATTGTTTTGATCAGGTGAGAAAGGGGTCTAGGGGTTCCCTCTCAGCCTTTTCCTAGTTTGGCCATAGCAGGATTTAACTTTTAAAATACCGTTTTTTAGCTTCCCTCTCAGTGAGTCCTTGCTCACTGCTCTCTAATTGTAATGGCAAAGAAATCAAACAGACAGGTTTTCTCAGACTTAAACAAGAAAGGTGTAAGTTTATTAACCTTGAAACTCTCAGTTCAAATTACTAAAAATACGGGATGCCATCATATTTGCATGCATACGCATGCAAACAGAGACAGAGGAGGAGAAAGAAGGGGAATGGTTTGGTGTAACAGCTGGAGTTCAGTTACTGGCTTTAGATTGGATGTAAAATCTTTGATTGAAGCTAAGTCTTGCAGTTCGCGTTGGGGCCTCGTGCACACTTTCAAACTTGTTTCGCTGGTCTTCTGTTCTAAGGCTTGAGTTACTTCCGTGGGTCTCTGGAACTTTGCGTGAGAGCGAGAGAGAAAAAAGAGACAGGGAGAGACCTTCCTTCTCTTTTGTCTTCAAATTGCAGTCTGTCCTTTCTGTGTGGCACAATTCAAACAACCCCAGGTTGCCCAGCAGTTAGTCATGTGACTAGCTCCTTATTTGGAACAGTCTCTCCTGCGAGGTTTGTGGATTCCCCAAAGCTTACTCGACACTCACAGTGTGGGGTTGGAATGCTGGCTCTTACACATTCCATGTCTCTTGATCAAAATCCATCTGGCTAATTGAAATCAGGGAGGCACTCCCATTGTCTTCTTCATGTAACTGTCTTTTAAATGCAAATGTGCAGCCATGTTCTCAGCCACGATTGTGGTTTTTTTAAACAAGTTATTTCAAGTCCAGTAACAGTTCAAAAATAAAATTCCATATGACGAAATTAATACATCTCATTTCGTCACAAGATACAAAATTATCTTTCTACAATCTTGCTTTTACTTTGCACAAGTTTCTTGCCTTATGCAAGGAGTATGATGTAGAGTAAATAAATCAGTTTTCCCCAGAAGCAAGTAGCACAAAAAAAGTTTTCCTTGTACTCTTTTAAGGCAACAATTAGGGCACTTTCTGATATCAACTGGACAAAACCTCAGACTCCACCATCTGGAGAGTTTGTCCTTTGCCACAGTGCTCCAGATCTGTAATGTCTGGGTAAAACCCATTACTACTTACCTAAACAAGACCATTTGCTTCTTTGGCTTGTCTCTTGGGTCTTATAACAAATGGCCAATAGTAACAAGAGATAAAAACAGAAAGTGCTGGAAATACTCAGAAGGTCTGGCAGCATCTGTGGAGAGAGAAGCAGAGTTTATGTTTCAGGTCTGCGAGCTTTCATCAGAAGTTTTGATGAAAGGTCGCAGACCTGAAACGTTAACTCTGTTTCTCTCTCCACAGCTGCTGTCAGACCTAGAGTATTTCCAGCACTTTCTGTTTTTATTTTAGACTCCCAGTACCGGAGTATTGTGCTTTTAGTAACAAGAGTCTCCTGAACTTAACTTTGGAGGCTGTTCTGGGAATAAGTCTTGGAAAAAAAATTGTACTGAAGCACAAATGGAAATGTCATGAATCTCTCATAACTGAATAATTTTAATTCAGCAACTCTTAGCTAACTGGATGTTAATTGCTCCATACTACAAACAGAACTCCAGGTGACAAAAAAGTGCTTTTCAGGCAGAAGTGGTATCTGAAAATGCACTGCTGTTATTTTGTGTGAATTTTTTTTAAAATCAGTACTATATGCTAAGGTCCAGACGCAGCAGTTCTCATAATACTGGCATAAAATGAATGTCTGTCTTAAAAGACTAACTGGCATTCCCGTCCTAGTCCTAGCCCAGCCACATCTCGATCAGAAGTTTATTCATTCTGAGGCTGTGGACATTGCTGGTTCGGCTGGCATTTATTGCCATCTCTAGTTGCCCTTAAGGTGATGGTGGAACAAGTTCGTGGAATAAGCCATGCACGCTCCCTTGAACTGTACAGACAGTGGAGTATTGCAGAAACCTCCAAGTGATGGAGCTTGTGCAAGGCATTGGTCTGGTTGCACTTGGACTACAATTTGATCACCATATTATAAAGAAAGACATCCAGGCATTGAAGCATGCAGTAAGGGGCAACTGATAGATAAAAGTAAATGTCTCAATTAGGAGAAAAAAGAGCTGTAGAAACTGGGAACATGCACGAAGAAAAGGCAGATCAGCGATGACCCCAACACAAGAACCTAAGGAACAGCAGCAGGAGAAAGCCAGTCGGCCCTTCAAGTTTCCTCCGCCATTCGCCAAGATCATGACTGATCTTCTACCTCAACTCCACCTTCTCACACTATCCCCATAACCCTCGATTCCCTAAATATCTCAAAAACTAATTGATCTCTGTCTTGAATATATACAATGACTTGAGTATCCGCTGCTCTCTGGAATACAGAATTCCAAAGATTCATAATCCTTTAAGCGAAGAAATTTCTCATCAGCCCTAAATGGCCAACCCCTTATTCTGAGACTGTGAATCCTAGTTCTAAGCTCCCCAGCCAGGGGAAACAGCCTCACAACATCTATGCAATCAAGTCCCTCAAGACTTTATGTTTCAATGAGATCACCTCACATTCTACTAAACTTCAGGGAATATAGGTCTAGTCCACTCAATCTCTCCTCATAGGACAATCCCATGTTCCCAGGAATCAGTCCTAGCGAATCTTCAGTGCACTCCGTCTAAGGTAAGTATATCAATCCTTAGGTCGAGACCAAAACTGCACACAGTACTATAATAAAAGCAAAATACTGCAGATGCTGGAAATCTGAAATAAAAACAAGAAATGCTGGAAATAGTCAGCAGGTCTGGCAGCATCTGTGGAGAGAGAAGCAGAGTTAACGTTTCAGGTACACAGTACTCCAGGTGTAGGCGCTATATAAATTTTAATAAGACTTCCTTTATTCTCATACTCCAAACCCTTTGTAATAAAAGGTTAACATACCATTTGCTTTCCTAACTGCTTGCTGTACCTGCATGTTAACTTTGTGACATGTACAAGGTCACCAAGGTCCACCCTGAATACCAACATTTCCCAGTTTCACCATTTAAAAACTACTCTCTTCTTCTATGTTTCCTACCAAAGTGGATAGTTTCATATTTCTCCATATTTTATTTCATCTGCCAGGTCCACTCATTTAACCCATCTATATCCTTTTGCAGCCCCTTTGCATTCTCCTCGCAGCTACTTTTCCACCTAAATTTGCTGACTATGCAAACTTTAATACATTACACTCGGTCCCCTCATTCAAGTCATGACAGAAAATATAAATAACGGAGGCCCAAACAAAGATTCTTGTGGTACCCCTCTAGTTATAGCCTGCCAACCTGAAAGTGACCCATTTATTCCTACTCACTGTTTTTTGTCTGTTAACCAATCCACCAATCCTCATATAAAAGCAAAATACTGCGGATGCTGGAAATCTGAAACAAAAACAAGAAATGCTGGATTCACTCAGCAGGTCTGGCAGCATCTGTGGAAAGAGAAGCAGAGTTAACGTTTCGGGTCAGTGACCCTTCTGGGTCACTGACCCGAAACGTTAACTCTGCTTCTCTTTCCACAGATGCTGCCAGACCTGCTGAGTGAATCCAGCATTTCTTGTTTTTGTTGCCACCAATCCTCATTACTTGTTTATTGCCCGCAATCCCAGAGGCCTAATTTTTGTAATCACCTTTTATGTGGCACCTTTTGAATATTTTTTGAAAATCCAAATACACTTTAATCACTGGTTCCCCCTATCTATGCTGCTAGTTACACCCTCAAAATACTCTCAACAGGTTTGTCAAATATGATTTGACTTTCATAAATCAGTGTTCGCTCTGTCCAATCATATGATTTTCTCAGTGCCCTGTTACCACATCCTTAATAATCAAATATAGCATTTTCAACAATATAGATATCAAATTAACTGGCCTATAGTTCCCTGTTTTTTCTCTCCCTCCTTCCTTGAATTGTGGGTTTGCGTTTGCTACCTTCCAGTCCACTGCACCATCTTAGAATCCAGGGAACTTTGGAAGATCAAAACTAATGCAGCCACCATCTCTGTAGTCACCTCTTTTAAAACCTTGGTGTGTAGGAGATTTATCAACTTTTAAGAGAGCTTTATGTCTGGGCTGTATCTGAACTTGCTTTGCATAAAAAAATGTTCAATCTGTCAATCCAGTGTTGTTGTTCCTTGCATTGATAACAAAATCTTCCATCAATCCCCCCAAAAATATATGCAAAGGTCAAGCAGCTGCAGCAACAAACCAGCACAAAATCTTGAACATTTGCAAATCATCTCAGTGCTTGTTTAGCTCCACAGAATGTGCATTAACAACTGAAGGCAGTATTAATGGATTAGATCCAATAGAGCTTTCAAACAATTGGAAAACAAATATCACTTACAATACAATGAACAGACAAGGTTGATGAGGGTAATGTGCTTGATATGGCGTACATGGACTTCCATAAGGGGTTTGATAAAGTACTACATAACAGGCTTGTCAGCAAAGTTAAAACCCATGGAATGAAAGGGACAGTCGCAGCATGGATATGAAGTTGGCTGAGTCACAGGAAACAGACAGCAGTGGTGATAGTTTGTTTTTTTGGACTGCAGGATAGTATATAGTAGGTTTCTTCAGGGATTGGTATTAGGACAACTACTTTTCTTGATATATATTAATGTCCAAGACTTGGGTGTACAGAGGACAATTTCAAAATTTGTGGATGACACAAACTTGGAAGTATTGTGAACTGTGAGGAGAATAGAGGTAGACTTCAAGAGCACATAGACAGGCTGGTGGAATGGGCAGATATATGGCAGATGAAATTTAATGCAGAGAAATGTGAACTGATACATTTTGGGAGGAAGAACAAGAAGAGGCAATATAAAATAAAGGGTACAATTCTAAAGGGGGCATTAGAGCAGAGGGACCTGGGGGTAAACGTGCACCAATCGTTGAGGGTGGCAGGTCAAGTTGAGAAAGCAGTTAATAAAACTTATGGGATGCTGGGCTTTATAAATAGAGGCACAGAGTACAAAAGCAAGGAGGATATGGTGAACTTGTATAAAACACTGGTTCGGCCTAGACTAGAGTATTGTGTCCAATTTGAGCACTACATTTCAGGAAGGACGTGAAGGCATTGGAGGGAGTGCAGAAAAGATTTACAAGAATGGTTCCAGGCATGAGGGACTTCAGTTATGAGGACAAATTGGAGAGGCTGTGGCGGTTCTCCTCAGGGGAGAAGGTATAAAAGGACATTTGATGGAGGTGTTCAAAATCATGAGGGGTATGGACAAAATAGGTAGGGAGAAACTGTTTCCATTGGCAGAAGGGTTGAGAACCAGAGGTCAAGGTGAATGGCAAAAGCAGCAATAGTGACATGAGGAAAAACTTTTTCCTCGCAGCGAGTGGTTAGGAATTGGAATACACTGTTTGAAAGAGTTGTGGAGGCACAATCTATTGCGGCTTTCAAAAAAAAAGGTATTGAATAATTACCTGAAGAAAAAAAAATTGCAGGGTTGTGGGGAAAAGGCAGGCGAACGGAACTAGCTGTGTTGCTCTTGCAGATCTATCCATATTTTCAATATACGTTTAAGCAGCTAGTGATATTTTTTGTTTATCAGAAGTAGCTCTCACTAAAGAAAAGGTTGGAGACCCCTGGATCTATATCAATGACTTGAATGAAGGGACCAAATGTATGGTTGCTAAATTTGATGAGCCAAAGATAGATAGGAGAGTAAGTTGTGAAGGAGACATAAAAAGAGTTTGCAAAGGGATATAGATAAGTTAATGAGTGGGCAAAAATTTGGCAGATAGAGTGTAAATGTGGGGAAACGTGAACTTGTCCACTTTGGCAGGCAGAATAGAAAAGCAGTATATTATTTAAATAGAGAGATTGCAAAACTCTGCGGTACACAGGAATCTGGGTGTCCTGGTACACGATTCACAAAAAGTTAGTATGCAGGTACAGCGAGCGATTAGGAAGGCAAATGGAATGTTGTTGTTTATTGCAAGGGGAATAGAATACTAAAGTCGGCAAGTTTTGCTACAGCTGTACAGAGTCTTGGTGAGACCACATCAGAGTACTGTGTACAGTTTTGGTCTCCTTACTTCAGAAACAATAAAATTGGACTGAAACAGTTCAGAGAAGGTTCACTCAACTGATTCCTGGGATGAAGGGGTTATGTTATGAGCCTGTCCACCGTCTTCAAGGCACAAGTCAGGAGTGCGATGGAATACTCTCCACTTGCCTGGATGAGTGCAACTCCAACAACGCTCAGGAAACTCGACACCATCCAGGACAAAGCAGCCTGCTTGATCAGCACCCTATTCACCCCCTCTACCACCGATGCACAGTGGCAGCAGTGTGTACAAGATGCACTGCAGCAACTCACCAGGCCTCCTTCAGCACCTTCCAAACCTGCAAGCTCTTCCAGCTAGAAGAACAAGGACAGCAGACACGCGAGAACAAGAACATCTATGTTCCCTTCCAAGCCACACACCAACCCAACTTGGAAATATATCGCCGTTCCTTCACTGTCATTGGATCAAAATCCTGGAACTCCCTCCCTAACAGCACTGTGGGTGTACCTACACCAGATGGACTCCAGCGGTTCAAGAAGACAACTCAACACCACCTTCTCAGGAGCAATTAAGGACAGGCAACAAATGTTGGCCTTTTCAGCGACGCCCACATCCCATTAAAGAATTTTTAAAAACTCTAAACTGATCCAGAATTTCTTTAGTAAAATAAATACAGAGCATGCTGGAAATACTCAGCAGGTCTGGCAGCATCTGTGGAGAGAGAAAAAGAATTCACGTTTCAGGTCGATGACCTTTCAACAGAACTCATGTTTCTCTCTCCACAGATGCTGCCAGACCTGCTGAATATTTCCAGCACTTTGTTTTTATTTTAGATTTCAAGCATCCACTGTATTTTGCTTTTATTCCTGAATTCCTTTACTTTGTTCATCAGTTGCTTCTGTAA
Source organism: Heterodontus francisci (assembly GCF_036365525.1). NCBI lineage: Eukaryota > Metazoa > Chordata > Chondrichthyes > Heterodontiformes > Heterodontidae > Heterodontus > Heterodontus francisci. The sequence goes on from NC_090400.1 coordinate 41,868,497, forward strand.
AGGTTTGTACCACACGAGAAAATTTGAATAATCACATTCCTGAGGCACTTCATGGCCAAATAAGGCTATATCAGCACCAATGTAAGTGTTGACCTAAACACGGAGAATCTCAGTCTAAGAAACAAAAGGTGTCAATTTTTTTTTTAAGCAAGTGAAAAAATGGGGCAGACAAGTGAAAAGCAGTAGCTAGCAATGTGCATAAGCTGTGAAGACCCTCAACCAACAATGAAAGCCCTCAGTCAAATGAAAAGACAAGATTTGATTATTAGATGATTCAAATTATCTGACAAATCCATGGTGGCCAAGAAGCAGAATAATCAATAGCCATTACTATAGAGATAAAATAGAGGTTAGCCTAATTTCAGGCTAGCAAGTTCAATTCTTCTGTTTATATAAGAATTCACTGATGAAAACTTGAAGAGAAGACACAAGTAGAGAATTACTTGTTGAAGTTCCAAGACATCAGAGTGCAGCATGTGCATCCTTATGTACTTCATATGATTATCACAAATGTTTTGGTAACAGCTTGCACACATAGAACAATTATTTGATTAGAGTCCTGGGGAGAAATTCAATCTATTGTTTCCTGCTTTTCAGGTGAAAAATGTTGTGTTGCGAGGATAAATATTGGATTGCAATGTCTCATACCCGCTCTCTCCCGGAAGACAGCAATCTACCAAACTGAAAGCTTGTGACTTCTAACTGTGCAATGCGTCTATTTGTAAATGTCATATAAAGTCTCAAAACAATCTTTTAATGATTTGCAGGGTGTAAGAAAAATGCTGGTGCCTGTACAGCAAAAATATTGCATGTGCATATCCGAACAAAGTTATCCTGAAAATTTGATGACATCTGAAGGAATATTTTTGTTTTCGGCCCCACTTTAGATTCCATTCAAATAGGTGTCTCCCCATCCATCCTGTGTTTAAAAATATATGTTGCCCAGTCAAACTCTTTGGGCCCTATTGTAAGAGAATCTTCTTCCTACTGCAAAGGTATTGCTCTTTACTCAAAGTTTACTCTTTCAAAAACATTTGTGTAATCTAGAAACAACCAAAACATCAACCATAGAAATGTAATAAAACAATTAATGGAACAGGCAAGAAATGCATGCAAAATTGTTTCTTGAGTCACTGACAAGTGAAAACAATAAAAAAATTCATTCTGCAGACTGTTCAGTTACAAAAAGTTAAAATTTATTTATAGCTGACATAAGTGGTTCTTTGCTTTCCATTTTGTCCAAACTGTATAAATTATACACCAAAATTACAAATCAGTGATTACTGTATACTAAAGGTTATTTAAGACGCAGCAAACCATGAACACCAACACTGGAAAATATAATTCAATATAACAAAGCACAACTTTGGTTTCCATCCTTACCCTACTATATATTAATAATTTGTATGCATTAGTCTTGGTCTAGATAAGCAAGTTTCAGTAATCTGTTTCTAAAATAGCAGTAATGTACTATTTGCAACAAACCAATCTGTGCTACTTTCATCCATCAAGTCATTATAAACCAAGACCCTTACTGGTTGGAAAAACAAGAACAATCAGAAACAATGTGGAGTTGTTGTACAAATATGACTTTCTGATCCAAGGTAAGCACAACTATAGGGAAAGCACTGCAGCATTAAAAATGATTTTTTGGGTAATTTTCCAATTAATTGCCAAACTGATAATCAACCAGAGGGTTTTCTTTTCTGACAAGCTCAACTTTAAAAAATTGAAATGTAATTTGAATTATTATTATAGGCTTCACCACATTGGGGAACAGCAAACTGTTCTATGAAAGTAGTGGGTTACACAGTTTATTCAATTCAAATGATCTGTTAACTCAATTTTTTCATTATGTTGTATTATTTATTGCTTAATTCGAATAATTGAACAAGCTTTTCATAGTGCTAAGAAAGCTTTGAACCATCAGGAGGAGACAGTATAGGTTTGATTCCATACACCATTGAGTTCCCAATCTCAGTCAACTGCTGTGGATATGGACAGCATGAAGGCCAAGTGCCTACTGACAGAATACAGTGGCAAAGCTTGAGAGCAAGTCACATGTTCTTAGTTACAGGTGGTACAAGGCCAGGGAATAATTGTTAAGTAATATTCACTATAAAATGCTTATTTTTCCTCCGGACTTTGTCATCTTCATTCATATGACCTTTAAACAACTGAAATATTGTTATTTAACCTGCTCTTTAAGAAGGGTACGGAACATGAAAAGTTTGAAAATACAATTACAATTTAGTGAGGGATGGTTCCCAAAACACACATTTCTGGTCTAATATCAGCATACATTGGAGATTATTGGGCCAGGTACTGCAAATTAAGATGACATTATTGTACACCTTGATCTTCAGTTTTATGCTGAGTCTTTAGATTTTGCTTGCATCCAAATTTATTTTTCTTCAACTTTTACAATGCTTTCTATTTAAGAAATGCACTTAAAAAGCAAAGGTTCTTTGGAGAACTTAAGTCCAATCTTTCAACCAGTATTTTTTTAAAACTTTGCTGACTCAGCTTCAAATTTTCCCAATTCTACTACATGTTTCTGTTTATCAAAAGTCAGCAGCAATAAGTCTACTGTGCATTTTTTAAATTATAATTCAGATACTAGGGAAACTACTTGGACAATATTAAGAAATCTTGATCCTCTGTTGCTCATCACACTAGGGCAGTTACATTTTTTTAGAAACAAAAGAACTGCCTTTTAAAAAAGGCCAGCTTTGATTTCAGAAATTACAGGCTAAATGCAATTAATTTTATTGCTGGTCAGGCATTGCACATTGATATAGAGCCTTTAATGATATAAAGGCGGCACAGTGGCGCAGTGGTTAGCACCGCAGCCTCACAGCTCCAGCGACCCGGGTTCAATTCTGGGTACTGCCCGTGTGGAGTTTGCAAGTTCTCCCTGTGTCTGCGTGGGTTTTCTCCGGGTACTCCGGTTTCCTCCCACCACCAAAAGACTTGCAGGTTGATAGGTAAATTCCCATTATAAATTGCCCCTCGTATAGGTAGGTGGCAGGGGAATATAGGGACAGGTGGGGATGTGGTAGGAATCTGGGATTAGTGTAGGATTAGTATAAATGGGTGGTTGATGGTCGGCACAGACTCGGTGGGCCGAAGGGCCTGTTTCAGTGCTGTATCTCTAAATAAATTTTAAAAATAAAGCCTTTAACAAGTACCTTTTACTACGTTTAATTAGGGCTGTCAATTAATCCCAGCCAACTGCTGCAAATAACAAATTAATTATTTTGCCAATTAATTTTTTTTATTTATAAAAGGTTAATTGTGCAAGATACAACAACACAATGCACTTCGGGATGTTCATGATTGACAGAAAGCTGCCTACAAAGGGCTGTCTCTCTTATATGAAATGATGACACTGTGCATTGAAGCACCAAGCATTAAGTAAAAATCACCAAATTATGGGATGGAATCTTGTGTCAGGCAAACACCCCCACCTACCAAGACTGAGGCACATGAACATAAAAACTTAAAATTG